>NC_044982.1:133106543-133213878 GCF_008728515.1 Papio anubis
TGGGCGACAGAGTGAGACTCCGTCGCCCAGGCTGGAGTGCAGTGGCATGATCTCGGCTCACTGCAAGCTCCACCTCCCAGGTTCACGCCATTCTCCTGCCTCAGCCTCCCGAGTAGCTGGGATTACAGGCGCCCACCACCTCGCCCGGCTAATTTTTTTGTATTTTTTAGTAGAGACGGGTTTCACCGTGTTAGCCAGGATGGTCTCGATCTCCTGACCTCGTGATCCGCCCGTCTCGGCCTCCCAAAGTGCTGGGATTACAGGCTTGAGCCACCGCGCCCAGCCATGAAACACCTTGTTCTTTCCTGAAATTTTTTCTTCTTACTTTTAACTTGTGCCTGTTTAAAACTGGCACATGAAATCAAACTGGATCATGGAAAATCATTCCTGTCACTTTTACCCTATGTTAAACTCATTTCATGACTATAAGATTGGTCGCTGCAAATTCTCCTATTCATCTTTTCCCTAAATTTTTGAGTGACAGCTCAAGTTACATTAACAAATATTCATTAAGCATCTAGTAGAACACTTTGTAAGTATTAGGAAACCTTTAAAATGATATCATTGCACCCAAGGTGCGTACAATGTAGCTAACTTTTGAAAATCTCAGTGACAATAAACAATTTCAATAAGACATTGAGACAATAGCTTTTCAGAACACAACTTTTGTCTTTAAAAATCTTCTGCCCTCTTCACTGCAGTTTAAACTCAACTCAAGAACAACTATCTGTAGGATGCTTTCCCAGTGTGTACAGTCGTCTGCCACCATGCCCAGACTCCAGCACCTGGGCGGCTCCTCTTTGGGTGATGTATTGGAGTGGAAAAAAGTCAAAACTCTGTACAAACAAACCTGAGTTAGAATCCTGGTTCTGCCCCCCTGAGTCTATGTGACTTGGGGAAATCAATGTCTCTCAGCCTCAGCTTTCTCACTTGTAAAACTGGCAAGATAATGTGTACTACACAAAAATTATTGAGAGACAAACTAACATTTCGACATAACCAGCAAAAAGATTTTTATAACTTCGTGTTCCTTCATGGTGAGATGTGTTTCCTCAAGCCACTGAGAGTCCTAGTCATTTGTGTTCATGTTTTGGTTCTGTTTTGCACTAGATGCTGTATCCATTAAAAAGGCAGTAACCTCTTAACATCTCCAAAGTGCCTATGGCCAACTCCATCTACAAACACTCCTCCTCAGAAAAAGTTTACATGGATAAAACATTTCTTTTGATGTTGCTAGTGACAGCAATAAACCCAGAAATTCAGAGAACTAAGTTCATTTTCATGACTATATATAAAGTTGAAAAACCAGCCCCCAGTGTATCTTTATTTCTAGTAAACAACTTTTTCTCTGCTAAAGAACTCCATTTTCATCCCATTTTCACTTGTATTGCTAAGCAACACCATGTACCCCCAGTTCTATTTCTGGTTCTGCGTTTATAGTCACAGACACCTACAAAGTTACATCCCACATGCTGGAGTATTTTTAGGTTTCATTTGTGAGCAGTCATATGGGCTATCAAGCACCTCAAGTCACAATAACGATGTTTTGTACTTCTACAGAACTTACCTTCCCTGGAAATCACATCACAATCTCTTTCCTCACCAATTTTATGACTCCTGAACTGCTCCAGGAGGCTGCCTCTGGTGATCTCACTGTGAAAAGAGGTGGCTCACCTAAGGCCATGGACTGCAAAATGGAGAGACTCCCAGCAAAGGCACGTCCCAAGTTGCTGGAAGCTTTGAGCCATCTGAATGTGATGAGCCTCAGTTTACTTACCTGTAAAATACAGAGATTTGGCTCAATTATTTCTCTATTCTAGGCATCTATGATTTATATAATAGCTAACATTTTGTGCCCCCATAAGAAATGTTCTTGCTTCCTGGTGACTCACAGCCTCCTTCCACCAACTAATTTTGAAAGTGAAAACAAATGGGAATGTGTCCTGTGTTTTATAAAACATATGAGCATAAATAGGAATCCAAGGAGATTACAATATTTAAGGGAGTCCTTCAAAAAGACAGGATGGAGAATTAAAAGAAGGTATTCTTGACTTAAAACTTTAATTTTGCCTTTCATCCCCATCTGCCTAGGTCGCCTTCCTAGGTATCTTCTAATAGTATTTAGAAGAAGCTGCCTACCAAGGATCAATAGCTATGGCAGGAGAGACTCAAGAGACTCACAGGATTTTAAAGTAAAAAGAGATATTAGAGACCAAAATGTAATGACTAATAACAAAGGGACATTTCAGAGAAGGGCAGCAGTTGCTGACTCAAGATCTGAGTGAGTGTGAGAAATGTGACCTAAAGGCCACACCAAAAGCTTCTACTCCCTAAGTGGTCAAAAGAGCTATGAAGGAGAGCTTCAGTTAGAGCTGGGAAATGGCACTGGAAAGAATAGCAAGAGTCTGAAATATCCACGCATCTGTAACTTTCCTAGTTTGTATATAGGTTATTTTATTTATTTATATCTTGTCTTGTTCCAAAAAAAGGTTTAAGGCAGTTTACAAAGAGTCATACAACATAGCCAGTTTAAATAAACTTTAAAAAGAAAAAAAAATAATAAGGCCGAGGAAATGCAATGGTAGGAGGCATATCGTTTTAACTCAGATTCTCTAGCACTGCAGGGAAACACATATTTACACATTTTAAACAGTCAGACTTCAATGCTGTGGCAGGAAGCATGGTGCTTAGCACAGTGCCTGGCACATAAATACTCAAATTACAGTAATTACTATGCATGCAATTGTTGTTGTTATTTGTTATTATTGGCTCAAAAAGTTCATTTTCTTTCCCCCAAACTAAGAGGTCAAACTTGTCCCCATGGAAAATTTCCTTCCCTGTTCTACCACTCCCTGTCCTCCCCTTCCTTTTTGTCCCAACATGCCCTTCTAGCTTTACAAAATGATAAATAAAAGCATAATAAGGCTTCAGCTTCAGGGTCTTGAAGCCAGAATCTACACTGTTGGCAATATAACCAACTCTTAGCAAAGCTGCAAAACTGGCAACATTTCTTATCTTTTTTTCCTGGCATCCTTTTTTTCCCTCTTTTCTCCTGCATTGTGTAGCCCCATTTATGGTATCCCTTAAACTCTGTTCTACATTGCCAGTATAAAAGACATTCCTTCCCCTGAAGTATAAATAGCTCACACTAAAGTTCAGTGAGGTCAACATTTTCAAATGAAGCAAAGCTTCAAAATCAAGGCATTAAGCTCCTAAAAAGGAAATTCAGTTGTCCATACGTAAAGGAGCATAGGAGGCTTGCTTTTAAGGAAAAGGGCAGAAAGGAAATTCTAAGTCATTTTTTATTGACTATATCACAAAGGTAAAGTACCAACTGAAAATCAAACCTAAATATAGCTGAGGCCACAAGTGGCATGGTTTTGATTACAAGAAAAATTTGATGTCTACAATTTTAAAAATGGAAATAAATTTAAATCTGTAGTGAGAGGCGTAACTACCTACACATAATATATAGTAAAAATCTTTAAGATGCTTTAGTCTTGGCCGGGCGCGGTGGCTCAAGCCTGTAATCCCAGCACTTTGGGAGGCCGCAGGAATGGGCGGATCACAGGCTTGATCGGTGACCATCTCATGCACACGCAGAAACTCACTTCATTAAGAAATACAAAAATCCATGAAGAGGTGGCGGCTTCTGTAGTCCCAGCTACTCGGGAGGCTGGATGGAGAATGGCGTGAACCTCGGGAGGCGGAGCTTGCAGATGAGATCCGCCACTGCAGTCCAGTCAGGATAGAGCGAGATCACCTCAAAAAGATGCTTTAGTCCATTTTGGCCATTCTCACTCTCCTCTTGATGGCAATGCTTCCCCCAAAGTTCTCCTTCTCTTCTCTCACTCAATATAAGACAAAACCATTGCCAAAACATTGACTCGTTGACCCCTTCTGCCTTCTAGGATTCCTTCCTTTGTCTCCTGCTTGAAACGTCTTGTTTTACTCCAAGTCTTTAGCTCTTTGTATCCATCAGCATGACTGACATAATGAAAGGCCAATAACCAAGCAGGTAGACAGCGAAACTTCCTTCTAAAGGGCGACAAGGAAGAGGAAAAAAGAAGAGAGTATCTAGCCCTGGCCCAAAGGTGAAACTGATACTGCTACTGAAAAGAGGTAGAAAGAGGAAGAAACCCCAAACAGGGCCTCCCTGAACCAGAACCACACAAGCTTTTCTACTGACAACCGTTGGGGGTTGTGGTGGGGCGGGGAGGGCAGCAGGCGTGGGAATTGGTAACATCACTGAGGTCTCAATTTCATTTTTTAAAAATGAAAATGAAAAGCAATGGCCATTATTTGGAAAGGGCAAGTAGGCATGCTCTTTAGGGGAGGAGTATATATAGACACACTTGGGCTCATTTTTCAGGTGGTACACAGGCCAACACATCACTAAAAGCCAATATTAGAACTGGCGTTGTTATGTTTCCTAAAAATAGTATCTCTGCACGTTCTGGAAACATTTATTCCAGGACCTATTTCCAAAAACAACTTTGACAGTGATGTTAATCTTGTCATACAGACTCTCCATGGTGCCCAGTGCTGCCTCCTCCTCAGTGCATTCTATCCTTTTCCATCTGCACTCACTCCCACAGCCACCATGGGTGATTATGGGAGCCTTCAGCCAAGTGCTTGTGTCAGATGGGCAAATAAAGGCTATTCTTACTTACTAGGTAAGAAAATCTTCCACATTTACCGCCCACTGACAAGGGCAAGAAATCTGAATATTTTAAGGACCACTTCACATAGTATAATACATAGCTGTAACTAAATTCTTCTAAATTTATAAGCCTGGAAATTTTACTAAAAAATAGCATTAGTTCCTTTGCCATTTAGCTGTAAGTAATCATAATTTTCACTTTCCTTTTTCTCCATTTTGACTTTCTCAAATTATGTTTTTGATGTCCACAGGCCACATAAAAGAATAATCTTTATTGCAGCAAAAACAATTCCTTGCTAACTTCACCCAAACATGCTACAGCATAAAACTACAGGATTAAAAGAAATTCAATAACCACTAACGTTGAAACTTGAGAAACTCCAGGATATAAATACTTCTGGAATTTAATAGCTATTTCTATTCATAAAGTCATGTCAAAACCCCCCAACCAATATTGAGTTTCACATCGAATTATGATAGAGAAGGACAAGAACGAACCTCTCTCCTGTGGTAACAAGATAAACCCAGATCAAATAAGTTATATTTTTCTATAGGGCTATGAAGAGCTATAAAAGCAAAGAAATGCTAATGAGCAGAATTCTAGAAAGAAAAGATTAATTTTTAAGTAAGTAGAGACCAGTAGCAGCTTCCATACCTAGGGGAAGGCATCTGCTAAAGGTAGGAACAATGAGGAAATAAGCCTGCTGTAGCCTGGGTAGATTTTGCAGGAATAATTAAAACTTGGATGGCACTATAGGTTGGCAGTATAGATTGGAATCTGGTAGAGCCCAAAATGAAAAATTACTTGACCAAATAATCCTGCCCACCCCAGAAGCACCTGTGGATGAAGGGCTACAAAGCAGAAGAAAATGCACAATCCTACACATTCTCATAAAGCCTGGATTTTAGGACCTTGCTAGATTTGAATATAAAGGTGACAATAAACAATACCCAATACTACAGACCAATCTTTTCTACTGACCACATCAAAGAGAAAGTGGTGGTACAGGAGGTTAGGCAGAGATTAATTCAATCTAGTTAAAGTTACTGCTTTCTTCAGCTCAAATGGGCCATAGGAAAAATCTAAATAATTAGCCCCCACCCTAACCACTTCATGAATAAAGACCTTCACTCTCTACAAGCAAAACAAAAAAATTATCAGTCTATAATGTACAGTATCTAATATGTAATAAGTTATGAGACAAGTAGGAAAATGTGACCCATAATCAAGGCAAAACAGTCACTAGAAACTGACCTACAGATGACTCAGTTATTGGAATTGGCAGCCAAAGATTTCTGCGTCAACTATTTCAAATATATTAAAGGATTTATCAGAAAATATGAATATGTGAAGAGAATATTTTGGCAGAGAAATTGAAACTGAAAGATTAAAATTCTAGAGCTTAAAATATCTGAAATAAACCCTCATTGGATAGCTTAAAAGCAGATTGGACACTACTTGTAAAAAGTTTTCTAATTACACCTCTTTGTGATGTCACTTTGCCACTCTTCTGCTATACCTCTTAAATGTAAGTTGGTTTTGCTTCTTGCTTTGACTAAAAAAAACGCAGCAGTAGTTATATTAGTCTTTATTTTAAGGCTGAGCCTTAATGTGAGAAAAGACCTAAAGAGACACTGAGGTTATTACTTTGACCCTCTTGGATCCTACAGAGAGACGTCCACAACATGAAGAGCCTGGAATAAAATACCATGTGGAGAGAGTGATGCAACCATATCTGCTGTCCCAGATGAGCTGAGCTTCCAACCAGCTTACCTCCTGAATACAACTACGTGTGTGAATTTAGGTACAACTAGCAGAAAAAATATGTATTCAACTCACAGCCTAGTGACAAATAACTTGTTTTAAGCTACTACATTTTTGTGTGATTTATAACAGCAATACCTGGGAGCATCATTGTCAGACTATTGAAAACTATAGTCAAGGAGAAAAAAATCTCAAAAGGAGGGAAAAAAGCTCACATACATATTACATATTGGGAGATAATTTGAGGACAAAAAATTTTCATCATAAACAATAGAGACCAGAAGCCAATGTCAAGATAATAGAAAAACACTTTAGCAGAAGTTATATATAAACACATATACACATATTTGCACCTCTGTGTATATGGAAGGTATATACCTTCAAAGGATCTTTTTTAAGTTTTTTAAGTGTCAGGCTTATTGAGGTGTAATTTACATAAAGTAAAATTCACTCATCTTTTTTAGGTATAGGGTTTGATGATAAGCATATAGAGTTGTGTAACCTTCAAATAGATCACAATGTGAGGACTTAAAAGTATAATTCCACTGACTCCCAAATTCTTATCCTTAGTGCTATTGTTGTCATATGTCTTACTCTGCATGTTTTGTATCTACCATATGTTGTATTTACATTTGCAGAAATCAACAGAGTATGGTTCACTATAATCAAAATACAGAATATTACCATCACTCCAAAAAGTTCACTCATTCCCCTTTGCAGTCTATCACTACTCCCACCAGCAGCCCAACACTGATATGATTTCTATTGCTATGGCCTGGCCTTTCCAAGAAATCATATAGTATCTCAGTCTGTTCGGGCTGTTATAACAAAATACCATAGACTGGGTGGCTTATAAACAAATTCATTTCTCAGTTTTGGAGACTATGAAGTCTAAGATCAAAACACTGACAGATTCCATGTCTGGTGAGAGCCCACTTCCTGGTTCACGGGTGGCGTTCTTTTTGCTGTGTCTTCACATAGTAGAAGGGGCAAGGGAGTCCTTTCATAAGGGCACTAATCATATTCATGAGGTTTCTACCCTCATGACGTAATCCCCTCCCCAAGGCCTCACATCTAAATACCATCACATTCAGATTTAGGTTTCAACATATAAATTTGAGGGGGAACATAAACATTCAGTCTATAGAACACAGAGTGTATCTTTTGTGTTCAGGGTTATTTTAGCATAATAACAATACTACTGCATATTATGTATACCATAATTATTTTTATTATTGAATAGTATTTCATCACATGTATGAATCACAATTTATCCATTCACCAGTTGATAATTTGGGTTGTTTCTAGTGTTCAGCAATTATGCACCAAGCTGCTATGAATATTTGTCTACCAAGTCCTGTTGACATATGTTTTCATGTCTCTTGGATAAACACACAGGAGTAGAATTTTTGGATTATAATAAGTATATGTTTAATGTTATAATAAGCTGCTAAACTGTTTTCTGAAGTGGGTGGACCATTTTGAATTCCCACCAGCAAAGGCCAACAGCTCTGTGATTTCCAGTTGCTCATATCCTCTTGGGACTTAGTACGTTAATTTTAGCCACCAAACTAGAGAACACCATCTCATTGTGGTTTTAATTTGTACATTCCTGGTGACTAAATATTAGGTGACATATAACGTGTTTGTTTTTACCATTCGTAGTTCTTTGTTGTACAAATATTCTGTGATTTTTATTGGATTGTTTTCTTATTTAGTTGTGTGAATTCTATATATATCCTGGATACATATCCTTGGTCAGATAAATGTTATGCAACTTTTGTCTTGCAGTAGGTGACTTTCTTTATTCAGGACCTTTCTAAGAACAGAAGTGTTTCATTTTGATGGACTTCAATTCATAATATTTTTATGGTTTATGCTTTTTCTATGTTTTCTAAAATATCTTTGTCTAACTCAAGACCACAAAGATTTTTCTCCTGTGTTTTCAGAAAGTTTTATAGTTTTAGGTTTTTACATTTAGGTCTGTGATATACTGAATGTTAATGTCATAGATTATGTGAAGTATAGATCAGGTTCACTGTTTCACATATGGATATCCACCTGTCCCAGCACTGTTTGTTGAAAAGATTGTCTTTTCCCCAATGAATTACACTGTTGCCTTGTCAAAAGTCAATTGACCATATTTGTGTGGGTCTATTTCTGGATTATTTATTCTTTTCCACTGATCTGTATGTCTACCTTTTCACCAAAGCCACACTCTTGATTTCTGCAAATGTAAATACAACATACAGTAGATATAAAACATACCGAGTAAGACATATAACAATAGCACTAAGGATAAGAATTTGGGAGTCAATGGAATTATACTTTTATGAAGTTCTCACATCGTGATCTATTTGAAGGTAGACTTAGTAAGTTAATGAAGTATTGTACATTCTCTGGAACCACTTAAATATAGTTAGCTTTAAAAAAAAAACTAATAGTCACTAGAAAAAGATAAAATAGAAAACAGAAAACTTAAATTACCCAGGAGATGGATGAAAAGGATCTTTGACTCTAGATATGAATTTCTAAATTCCTCCTATATATCAAAAGATGTCCTACATATTCAGAATATTTATTCAACATCCACCAAGTATTTACTGAACATCTACTGTATTCTAGGTATTGTGCTAGGCACTAGGGAAAATACTGATGAATAAAATAGGTGTGGACCTTGCCTTCATGGAGTTTAGAGTTCAACTGGCAGACATTTAAGACTCATAAATATGTAATTTTTAATTGAAAAGTACTGCTAAAAAAAGGTCAAAGAACAAAGAACTATAAAATCTAATGCATAACAGGGGTAATGGATATAGTAAACAATACCAGGATTTAGATCACAAATTCACAAATATTGCCCATTCTTTTCTCCTTTCAGACCTATGGGAGAATTATACTTCCTAGTTCCCTTAAAAGCATTTGTGGCCAGTGGTTATGCCAATGACAAGTAGGTATAAATGATGCATTATTTCTAGTGATAAACATTTCAAACTGAATTCACAATCTTCCATGTGCTATCCTCCTGCCTCAGCAATGAGCAGCCTAGTGTAGAAATGGTAGAATCATTAAAAGGTGAAATCTGTCAGACTGAATCCCTGAATAGGCTGAGCCCCCTGACAATTTATGTTGGATCTATTAAAATAATTCTTTGTTGTTTTAAACTACTGGTATTTCAGGGTGTTAACACAAAATGATCTATTCTAACCTGACTGCTATATGGAGGATAGAAAGCCTTTTAAGTAAAGACCCAAAAGATAAAGAGGACATAGGTAAAAATTGGGGGGAATGTATTTCAGGAAGAAGGAAAAACACATCCAAAGCCTTTGAGGCAGTAAAGACATTGATTCATTTTAGGAATGGAAAGAAAGCCAGAAGGGTATGACAGAGTGAGCAATGGGGAAGTGCTGAGATGAAGGTGGAGAGGTGTTCAGAAGACAGATTGTTCAGGATGTTACAGACTGTGTTCAATATTTTGAGTTTGGTCTAAATACAACAGAATGCCCTTGAAAGTTCTTAACCAGTGGATAAATATTTACCTTTGAATTTTATTCCTCTGGATGTTATGGGGAGAATGGATTAGGATAGGGAAAGGAATAGAAACAAGAAGACCCACTTGGAGCCTATTTTAATAGGTAATAGAAAAAACAATGGCTTGCAGAAGGTAGTCAAAGTGGAAGTAGAACAGGGTGGGTTTAGGAGCTCAGATTGCCAATTGTGTTAATGAATAGAACATGAGAAAAGAATAGTGATGATGAAAGCAGATTATCAGGAATAACTGTCAAATGCCTGGCTCCCACAGCAGGGTGGTAGGTAAGAAAGACAAGTGACCAGGAGAAAGGGCTGGTGGAAAGACGGAGCTCTTTTGGACATGCTATATTTGGAAGAACTATGGGATATCCAAGAAGTTCAAATGAAAAACTGGATATAGGAATCTAAAGCTAAGAAGGATATCATGTTGTATTAGTCTGTTCTCACACTGTTGATAAAGACATACCTGAGACTGGGAATTTATAAAGAAAAAGAGGTTGAATGGACTCAGTTTCACAGGGCTGGGGAGGCCTCACAAACATGGTGGAAGGCGAAGGGAGAACAAAGGCGTGTCTTACACATAGTGGCAGGCAAAGAGAATGCAAGGCAGGTGAAAGAGGAAACTCCTTATAAAACAATCAGATGTCATAAGACTTACTCACCACCACAAAAACATTATAGGGAAACCCACCCTCACGATTCAATTATCTCTCACCAGGTCCATCCCATAACACGTGGGAATTATGGGAGCTATAATTCAAGATGCGATTTAGGTGGGGACACAGCCAAACTATATCACATGGTTTAGAAATAAATTTAGGAATCACCGGGGTTTTAAGCCTTGGAAATAGATGGCCTTAAATGAGGAGAGCACAGAAGGTAAAATGAGGAAAAAGAATACTGAGGAATGCCAACATTTAGAGCTTTTTAGTTGAAGAGAAGCTGACAACTAAGATTAAGAACTAGTCAGAGAATTACGGGGAAATCAGGAATCAGAATCCAAGAGGCCAGTGTTTCTAAAGGAGTAAGTTCAGAAATTCTAAGATATCTAAAATGAGGATTCAATTGTTTATTAAGTGGGATGAACAAATGTCGCTGCTGACTTTAGCAAGGGCAGATAGAGTTGTGAGAGTGAAATTCACACTGGACTGACTTGAAGCATGACTGAAAATGGAAAGTGAAAACGGCAGTAACAGTAACTTTGAGAGAGGCTAAGTTATAAAGCATAGACATCTACCAGTTTGCTGGGGAGTGATATGGCTTCAAGGGAAGGTTTTTATCTTGTTTTTAATGGGAGACACAGACCATGTTCAAATGCTAATGAGAAGTTATCCTGAAGAAAAGAGCTCATTATACTTCCTTTGACATCCCCAGCAATAGCCACAGAGAATCATACATTTATAATCAGTTACCAAATCCTATTGCTTCTATAGCTAAATTGTCTTTAGCCATTCTCCTATCTTTGTGTCTACTGTTTCAGCATTAAAGCTTTCATGTATCTCAATAGAGCTTTTATTATAGTGTCTACCCAGAGGCAGCCAAACTGCAAGGCCAAAGAGCATAGTCCTCCAGACTGCCAAGACTTGCCAAGACTTCTGACCCCAACCGTAAGGAGTTAGGGTGCAACTACAAACTTAGAGGGAAGAGTTTATATAAGACCACCCTCACTTCTCACACCACCCCCAAGTTGGGGGGTTTTACAGAACTATTTTCAGTTTTGGTAATTTACAGAAAACTTACAGAATTCACTGAAACCTATTTTACTCGTGGCTACCTATATTACAGAAAAAGGATACAGATTAGGACCAGCCAAAGGGAGGAACACATAGGGCAGAGTCTAGGAGAGTTCCAAACATGAAGCTTCAGTTGTCCTCAGGATGAATCACTCTTGCATCATCTATATGTGACAATAGGTGTGGAGTATTGCCAATCCAGGAAGCTCACTTGAGCTTGATGGTCTAGAGTTTTTATTAGGGCTTCATTATACAGGCATTATTGATAAGTTGTCCACATGGTTTTACTAAATCTCTGCGCTTGGCTTTCCAAGATGTCAAGTTGGTATCACATGGTCTCAGAGGTCCTCCATGAGTAACAAAGACTTCTTACCACTTAGAAGATCGAAGGGCTTAGAAGTCACTTCTAACCAGGAATTGCAGAAATGACCAAACCTCTCTTCGGGCCAAATTCTTTTTTCCTCTCTCTCTTTTTAAGAGGGAGTCATGCCCCATCTGCCAGGCTGGGGCACAGTGGCACAATCACAGCTCACTGCAACCTTGACCTCCTGGGCAAAATCAATTCTCTGATCTCAGCCTAAGTAGCTGAGACTACAGGCATGCACCAATCAGCATGGCTAAATTTTAAATTTTTTGTAGAGATGAGGTCTTGCCATGTTTCCCAGGCTGGTCTCAAACTCCTGGGCTCAAGTGATCATCCTGCCCCAGCCTCCCAAAGTGCTGGGATTACAGGTGTAAGCCACCAAACCCAGCCAGGGCCAAATTCTTTATTATACATGTAGGTTTAATTTTATGGGTCAACTTGACCTAGTTAATGGTACTTGGTTAGACAGCCCCAGGAAAAAAAATACAGGTGGTAATAAGGCCATAATTGAAGGCCCTTTCACTGTACCCCTGCCCCCACCCCTAAGGTTCTTGAGAAACAACCTGTGAAATTCACTGATCCCAATTCTCCAGTCCCTCCCAGTAATACATACAAAACTCATGCCCTTTGCAGATGTCTCCCTGGGGCTTGGTTTTGAACTTGCTTTGACCCAATGAGACAGGGAGACAAGAAACATTGATCCAGTTTCAAACTGAGTCACTTAAGGAGGCCGAGCGAGTATCCTTCAGCCTTCTTGGAGTTTCTACCATGAGGGGGGAAAAAGAGCCTCAAATAGCCATGGATCCCACAATAAAAAGACATGAGGAATAGGCCTGAATGCAAATCACTATCCAAAACGGAGGCTAGTCATTCCATGTACCACTCAGGAAAGCTCTAACAAGACTTACAAATCCATGAGTGAGAAATAAATACTTAACTTTGTTAAGCCAGTGAGCTTTGGGAGTTGTAATTAGGTATTATCAAAAACTGATTAGTATACTCACAAAATAATATTTATTCCCAGTTTAAGCTTCTGATCCACATTCATGTCTAGTTTCCTGAACTCCAAGCTGATTTTGATAGACCAAAGTCTTAAATAGTTTCTACTTATTTTCTCCTGAAGACTAAAAGAAACCAGCTTTGAATAGCTTCAGTGAAGGCTATTAGTAAAGGACACCCTCCACCATTGAGAAAACAAGGAAGAGAGCTCTACTTAATGGAAGATCATTTTAACCATTCCTCTCTCAAGGAAAACCTCATCTTCAAATAGAACAGACATTGTTTTTACGTTTATCATTTCCTCCTTGAGCATTCCACAGTGTTCTTCCCTATGGCAACACAACCGTGTACACATATACTTGTACAATGAATGAAATAGATTTTAGTTCCCTTGTTACATCTTTTATCTTTGCTAGCAGCCTACAACACTGCAAGCCAAGGAGAGATCATACGACAGTAGCAGTCAGGAGCGAGAGTTATACATCATGCTGTTCCTCATGTACTAACCCCGAAAGAGCGAGAAGGCATGGGATGGTAATTTCTGATTGACAGAGAAACTTCCAAGTCAGTATCTTAGCATTGCTGGTACAAAGAAATATTCATGCAGTTAAATGTCCTTTTTATAACCTCTCTAACAGCAAAGTCAGTTAAGGTGACTTGGAAGGAAAGTTGCCAAGCTTAGCAGAACAAAGAGACAGTCTCCGAGATGAACTTCATTTATCTGCGACACTGAAGTCAATCCAGTTCAATTAGACATCCTCAGGGCATTACACACAAGTCATTTGTAGAAATATTGAAAGCAGGATAACCTACCCCTCTTGACTTTCCAAGAATCTGTCTTCCTTCCTCAGAACATGAGTTGGGAGGCAAAAACTTCCTTCAAACAACTGTCAGCACACAGTTACTCAAAGCTGAAGGAAAAAAAAATAAGACTAGGTCAAGGTCAGGACCAGAGGGCAAAAACATTCTGAAAATTAAACAGAACATATTACTACCACAGGAGAGTTTGCACAGGCACCGAGAGGAAGGGGTTCCACAGAAAGGCTAGCAGAGGCCACTTACATAGCCACAAAGTAGGAAGACAGGAGGCAATGCTGAGATATACTGAGCAGAGTTGGAAATGTGAACCCCTTCTTCCAGCTAAGAATAGTAAGCTCCCTTTGCTTAGCTTTCTAGTACATAATGGCTTTCATAAACACCATATCTGGTCTTCATGAAAACCTGCAAGGTAACTGTGATTATAGTATTCATTTCCCCAGGCTGTTATCTATAACAAATGACTACAAACTTTGTAGTTTAGGCGAACAGCAGTGTATTGTATCATATATCTATAGACTAGAAATCTGAAATCAAGGTGTTATCAGGGCCATGCTCCCTCTGAAACCTCTAGAGGACAATCTCTCCATGACTCTTTCAGCTTCTGGTAGCACCTGGTGTTCCTGGGTTTGTGGCTGTAGCACTGCAATCCCTGCTTCCACCTTCGCACTGCTGTGTTCCCAGCCTGTCTCCATCTTCGTATGGTGTTCCCCTCCTCTTATAAGGACGCCAATCATATTGGATTAGGGCTCACCATAATGAGTTCATCTTAACTTGATTTCACCTGCAAAGATCCTATTTCTAAATAAGGTCACATTCATAGCTACCAAGTGTGAGAACTGCAACATCTTTTGGGGACACTATTCAACCCATAACAATTATCTCCACTTTGCCAATAAGAAAACTAAGCTGTATAGAGGTCAAGTCATCTAAGTTTACACTGTCAGCAACTAGCAGTTAGGACTTCAACCAGGTCCTACTTCTGATCCTGAGCTTCATTTACTACATGATAAAGCCCTACCCATTGCCAGCACCACAGCCACACCATCACCACTGCAGCTCTGTGAGTCCTTTACAGCAGCAGTCTCCAACATTTTTGGCACCAGGGACATGTTTTGTGAAAGACATTTTTCCACAGACCAGGGGGCAGGGTAAAGATGGTTTGGGGATTAAACTGTCCCACCTCAGATCATCAGGCATTAGATTCTCATAAGGAGCATGCAACCTAGATCCCACGCATGCACAGTTCACAATAGGGTTTGTGCTCCTGTGAGAGTCTAATGTCACAGCTGATCTGACAAGAGGCGGAGCTCAGGCAGTAATGCTCGCTCACTCTCCACTCACCTTCTGTGCAACCTGGTTCCTAACAGGTCATAGACCAGTACCAGTCCACAGCTTGGGGGCTGGGGACTCCTGCTTTAAGGCTTAATCTAGACAAACTGGATCAAGAGTGCAATACCCGCAAGGGCTGATGGACAGAGCCCAGTGGTCACATAACCAGAAATGGCTTTGCAAATCTATGGTCCAGCTGGCCAGGTACATAGAGTGACTTGAGGGCCATTTGAGAAGCCTGCACACCACTCAATGCCAGAATGTCTGATTCAAGTCCATCTTTTAGGTCTGCTCTTTAAATGTCCTATTTGAATATAAGTATCTCCAGGCTAATTAGCTTAATAAATTTTGTATATGTTATTGATTTTAATCATCCTTTTATGTATGTATTTTGTTCACTTCCTTACAGAGGTGTTATGTGTCACACAGATAAACGTAGAGATGGATAAATTATGTTAGGTACTTCCTGGCAATACAAAAATAAACCAACCTCTGTTCTTAATGAGCTTTCATTAGGATACTTTAGAGGGAAAATGAGAAGACTCAATTTTTCAAATTTAAGGAGAAGGATGTTTAAGTCAATGGTTTCCAAACTTGTATAACTTTCAAAATAACCTGGAAAGGGCTTTTTTAAAATTCATTGCTTTTTATTTTGGGTGCATTTGTCATAGGTTTTTGCTTCATTATTACTGTGAGACTTATTTAAAAAAACATAGATGTAACAGGTTATTTTAAATAGATGACAAATTATGTTTGCTCACACAGAAAAATAGAAAAAAAGAAACAACTTAGACTATACCTTTAACTCCATCCCTCCCCTGCATTTTGACTTTTTGTTGTCTCCGTTTACATATTTTTATATTGCCTATCTCTTCACAGGTTGCTATAGCTATTTAGGATAGATTTGTATTTTAGTCTTCATACTAGAGTTATGAGTGAATTGCACACTACAATGACATGCAATATTCTGAGTTTTCCTGTGTACTTACATTTGCTAGTGGGTTTTATACCTTCAAATGTATTCTTCTTGAACATTAGTGCTTTTTTCTTTCTGATTGAAGGACTCCCTTTAGCATTTTTTTAAGACAAGTCTGGTGGTGATGAATTCCCTCTGCTTTCGCTTGTCTGAGAAAGACTTCCCCTATCTTTTATGTTTGAGGGAAAGCTTTTCTGGGAACAGAATTCTTTATTGGCAGTTTCTTTTTTTTTCCAGCCTTCTGAATAAGCCTTCTATATTGTACATTGCTTTCTCAGCTCCCTCTTCAACAGCAATAATTCTTAGATGTGCTCTTTTGAGGTAATTTTCTACATATTATAGGCATTCTTCATTCCTTTTCATTCTTTCTCCTTTCTCCTCTGTGTATTTTTCAATAGCCTGTCCTGGAGCTCACTGATGTTTTTTTCTGCTTTATTCTGCTGTTGAGAACCTCCAATGAATTTATCAGCTTAGCAAATGTATTTCTCAGTTCCATGACTTCCATTTTATTTCAGTAACTCAAGTTCTGTTAGATTTCTCTGATAAATTTCTGAATTGCTTTTCTGTATTATTTACAGAAATTACTAGGTTTCCTTAAAACTGTTATTGTGATTTTTTTTTAAGAGACAGTCTTGCTCTGTCACCCAGGCTGGAGAGCAGTAGCACTGTCATGGCTCACTGCTGCCTTGAACTCCTGTGTTCAAGCAGTCATCCCACTTCAGCCTCCTAAAGTGCTGGGATTACAGAAGCATGAGCCACTGCATCCAGGCTGTTATTTAGAATTCTTTATCAGAGAGCTCACCTATCACAGTCTCATTAGGCTCAATCACTGGCTTCTTGCTTTGTCCATTTGGGGAGGTCACAGTTCCCTGTTTGCTATTGCTTCTTGAGGATCTACATCTACACCTTTGCATTGAAGGGTGAGTTATTCCAGTCTTCTATGTTTGGCTTACTATGGTTTTTACTGAGTATGTTTGCTATGTTTGCTTACAGATTTTTTTTTTTTTTTTTTTTTTTTTTTTTCACAACATACCTGTTGAATATCTTTTTCCCACTGAGTCACTACCTCCTTCTCAGCACTAAGTGACCTAGGTTTGCCTCAACTGTAACAAACCTCAAAGTGCTGCCCATCCTGGATAGGGGAGGTCCCAAGGGGATATCCCTGCAGCGTGGGAAGGCTGGCTAATATAGTTTGTATATTTGTCCTTGCCCAAATCTCATGTCGAATTATAATCTCTAGTATCAGAGGTGGGGCCTGGTGGGAGGCCCCATTCTCATGAATGGGTTAGCACCATCCTCTTGGTGCTGTCCTCATGACAGCGAGTTCTTGTGAGATATGGCTGTTTATAAGTGCGTGGCACCTCCCTCTCTCTTGATCTGCTTTTTCCATGTGATGTGCCAATTCCCCCTTTAACTTCCACCACAATTGAAAACTCTGAGGCTTCACAAGTTGAGCAGATGCCAGCATCATGCTTCCTGTAAAGCTGTGGAACTGTGACCCAATTAAAACTCTTTTGTTTATAAATTACCTAGTCTCCAGTATTTCTTTATAGCAATGCGAGAATGGCCTAACACACTATTGGTTCATGCTCAGGGTACCTGTGGAACATGCCTCCTACTATGTGGGCTGCTTTGCCAAAACTGGCAGCCTAGTTTTCCAGTCTGAGACACTAGTCTATAAAACCTCTCCCCTTCATCTCTGGCTGTCCCCAGGAATTTTTCTCCCTTCAGGTACTTGCAACGCTTCCCACAGACTGAGGCAGGCACAGGTCTGTCAGTGAACCCAAGATGGTGGGAAGCTGGGTATCTACCTCAATCCCACTCTTTCCAGTATAATAAGCATGAATTGAGGGAAAGTTTTCTGTACACTTGGTGTCTAGCTGGTTGGAGAAAAGCACTGTACATATAGAGGTCCTATTCTCTTATCTGCATGGAGGTTTTTACTCTTCTGTGGTCACAGTAACTGTCTCATCCTTGTATTTGAGTTCTCATACTACTGGTGGTGATTTTAGTGCTGTGAATTTTTTTTTTTATTTCTGTGGGGGTGAAGGAAAGTGATGCTAGTCTACCACTCTGGTGACATCCCTCTCTTGGACAGCTTTTTTAAAGTACATTTTCATACTATCTCAACATGACAATTAGAAAATTATATGAATCATTAGAATTATCTAGAAAGTAGTTACAAAAATCAAAATTCTGTACAGAAAAATAACCAGGTTGAGAAAACGTGACTTTTACAAGAAAAAGACAATACCTAGTAACAAATGTAAGAATGTGTGCCTCTAATTAAACATGGTAGGTTGAATGCACATTTGTCTATTCACTCTGAATCTCCACTAAAATGACTACAGGAGTAATAGTACATTACCTACAAAAAGAATAGAAAAAATATAAATAGATGAAAACTGTCAACAAAAGCTTTGGAAGCTAAAAAGTGAAGAGGTAAATAATGCTTAAACTGATAAAGTAGGGTGAACATGAAAAGGCGCTTCATATTCCAGAACCATAGAAGATCTCAGGAATCGGAGGCATCAAATGCCTTGGGAAGGAAGAAAATGCATTTGAAACAGCCTTACATATTTTAGATGGGAGAATAAAGTAATTACATTAAAATTGTAAACGCACATACCATTGATTTAGCAGTATCACTGACGGTTAAGTTTCCTCCAAGTTTACTCATATATGTACAGGTATGTGTAAAATTTTATTTGAAGTATCTTTTTAGTGACAAAATTATAATCTTATGGTCTATTGAATAAAATAAACCATGGTATATCCATATAATGACCTCATCAGGAGATACTCATCTCTGCACCTTGGTCTATACTGACGTACAGAAGGTGGACTAATCTGTCTGGAAGTCTTTTGAAAAGCCCCTGGGCAGAAAGGAAAGACAACTGGACCCCTGAAAGAAAATTAACATGAAAGCTGAAGTCTAATGGAATGGATCAGACAGGACAAAAAGACCTGCACATCCAAGGAAATAACAGTTCCAGGTCCAGCGTGAGGCTGTGCCTGATCACCCCTAAATCACTCTCCTCTGTAGCATCCCTCAACTAAATCTTACCAACCCTCAACTGAAAACAAAGAGCAAAAAGAGAAGCCACAACGATGCCACCAAGACCCAGTAGGTCTGCTGCAGGTAACCTTTCCAAAAGAGCTGTCCCGAAAGGGAGCAGAGCCTTCCTGCTTGGCAGAGCTGAGGGTTATTATCTAGAGATGTTTACAAGCCAGATGTGAAAAACCCTGAACAGCCTAGGGTCACAACCTAAGAAATGAAAGGCAACAGGCACCAGAACTAAGGGAGCACAACCTATCAGGCAACGTCTCTGGTCATATTCTGCACACATCAATGACTTCTGGGAGAAAAAACTCGTCATACAATTATAAATGGGACACATCTGTAGCAGTTGCAGCCTATAAACTAATGGGATACCAGACAGAAAGCAGCATCCCCGTTATGCTGTTTATCGTCCACCTGCCCCTCCAAATTTACTCCCCATCCTTTTCCATCCTGCTCTGTGCTTATAATGACTGGCCTATGTCAACTTCATCAGCTGGTTCCCATTTAAACTCATAATTAGATTTGGTTCTGAGGAGCCAAGTAAGAGCTCAGAGAAATGACTGAGGTTTGAGTATTTATTCCCCTGGATCCTCCATGCTGGTTCATTTCAGGTTGATGACACCTTCCATCCAAATGTCAGAAGGCTTTTCTCTGCAAGCAACATTTGAACCGACACCTAAATGAAGTAAAGGAGTGAGCCAACTAATTACAGAGTGCTCAAAGCAGAGAAAAAGGTGGTCCTGAGCCTGGAGGGAACTCGCTGTCATGAGGACGGCACCAAGAGGATGGTGCTAACCCATTCATGAGAATGGGCCCTCCCACCAGGCCCCACCTCTGATACTAGGGATTATAATTCAACATGAGATTTGGGCAAGGACAAACATACAAACTATATCAGCCAGCCAGCCTTCCTTCACGCTGGGATATCCCCTTGAAATTTGCTAAGAGGGTAGACTATTTCTTCCTTCCAAACTGGAAAAAAAAAAAAAAAATTGCAATTATAAGATGGGCAAACAGGCCAGGTGCAGTGGCTCATGCCTGTAATCCAGCACTTTGGGAGACTGAGGCGGGCAGATCACAAAGTCAGGAGATCGAGACCATCCTGGATAACACGGTGAAACCCCGTGTCTACTAAAAAATACAAAAAATTAGCCAGGCGTGGTGGCGAGCGCCTGTAGTCCCAGCTACTTGGGAGGCTGAGGCAGGAGAATGGCGTCAACCCAGGAGGCGGAGCTTGCAGTGAGCTGAGATCACGTCATTGCACTGTAGCCTGGGCAACAGAGCGAGACTCCGTCTCAAAAAAATAAAATAAAATAAAAATAAAATAAGATGGGTAAACAGTCATTTCACTGTAGAGGATACACAAATGCCATATAAACACATGAACGGAAGCTCAGCATCACCAACCATTAGAGAAATGCAAATTAAAACTGATGAGACAAGAGTGTACACTTACCAGAATGGCTGGATTTTTTTAAAAAGAGAAAGCGGAGAACACCAAATGCTGGTGAGGATATGGAAAAACGGGATTGCGGGTATACTGCTGGTGGAAACATAAAATGGTTCAATCACTCTGGGAAATAGCTTAGCAGTTTCTTAAACATACACTTACCATGCAACATAGCAATTGCACTGTTAGGTAGTTACCTCAGAAAAATAATTTATGTCCACACAAAAACACATGAGTGGACACATGAACGTTCATAGAAGCTTTAACAGTCAAAAGTCAGAAAAAAAATGTCCCTTGAGAGGTACATGGTTAAACAAGCTCTGGTATATCCGTACTATGGAATACTGCTCAACCATAAAAAGGAATGATTTATTGATAGACACAACTTGGACACATCAGTAACATTTTGCTACATAAAAAGTCATTATCAAATAATCACATATCATATGATTCCATGTATATAACATTCTTGAAGTGACCAAATTAACAAAACAAAAAACAAATTCATGGTTGCCAAAGCTTAGGGATGCTGAAGGTGTGGCACAAAAGAGGTAGCATGGGGGAGATCTCAGTGCTGAAATGGTTCTGTTCTTTTGATTGTGGTGGTGGTTACACAAATCTACACATGATAAAGTGACCTAAAACATAATATACACACTGTAATAATGTCATTCCTAGTTTGGGTATTTTACTGCAATTATATAATATGTAACCATGGGAAAAACTAAATGATGTGTACAGGAAGCCTCTTTGTACTAACTTTGCAACTTCCTGTGATGCTATAATTATTTCAACATAAGTATAATAAAAGAAAACTTCTATGGCTTCTGTGAAGAGAAAACCAGGAAAAACAGTTTCTCAGAGTAGCAAGAATGGAATCAAAAGGACCTTTAGGAAGCTATTACAGCCATCCACGAAGGGATGCAGGTGGCTTGTCAGTAGGGCAGTATCAAGCAGTTGGATTTAACGTACGTTTTGAATGCTGACCTGCAGGATTTGTTTGAGGATTGCAGGTAGAGTATCAGAGATGGAGAGTCAAGAGAATAACTCCAGAGATTTTTCTTACCTGAGCAGTAGAAATCGAGTTTTCATTCACGCAGGCAGGAAGACAGGAGGATAGGGCTGTGGGTAGTGGAATTAGTTCTAGCTGTGAAAAGTGATGTGCCCATTAGCCATCCAAGTGGCTATGTCTGGTAGGAAATTCTACATATGAATCTGGAGTTCAGGAGGAAGGTTGGGGCTAGGATATCTGCTTATAGATTATATTTGAAACTGTAAGACTATATGAGATCAACTAGATGTGTAAGTAGAGGAGAGGTCTGAGAATACCCAAATATTTTTCTAGTTTTATTGAAGTATAATTGACAGAAATTGTGAATACAACTTGATGCCTGACATATGTATGCACTGTAAAATAATCACAATTTTAAAAAGTAATCACCACAAACTAATTATACCACCCTCACATAGTTATCATTTTGGGTATGTATGATGAAAACACTTAAGATCTACCATCTTAGCAAATTTCAAGCATACATACAGTACAGTATTGTTAACTGTAGTCAGTACAGCATTATCAACTATAGCCACATTGCTATAAATTAGGTCTCCAGAATTTATTGACCTTGTGTAACTGAAACTTCATGTCTTTTGACCAACGCTTCCCCATTTCCCTATACTCATAGCCTCTGAAGAAGCATTGTTTTGTTGGAGTTTTGTGTGTGTGTGTGTGGTGGGGGGTGATCAGCAATGTCAGACAATGCTGAACATTTAAAACTGATAAAGGAAAACTGTCCATTTGATTTGATGAAGATGAGACCATTAGTAACTTTGAAAAGAATAGTTTTCTTTCTTATGGCCATGACAGGTTCATTACATGTTCATCTGTCTTTGGCGTCACATCAAGAACAATCTTCCCTCTAACATATCTAAAGTGATATTTAAGCTAAGCCCTCCGATTCTATCTTCTGTCCATATCACTGAACCCAATTGTTTCTGCCCATGCACAAAAGTGACTTACCACCTGGTGTTTAACCCACCTCAGTGAAATTTGTATTACTGTATGCATTCCAACTGGAAGCAGTAAGAGCTGCAAGGATTATAATTAAGTAAATCACACACCATGATAACATTTAGCATAGTTCATTCTCTTAAGAGCTTAAAATGCTGAACCATAGAAATAGCTCGATTATTCTCTCAGCTTTCTTCTGAGATAGGCAGTAAGGCTATCAAGTAAAATCAAAATATCACAGTATCACAATCCTAAATGTATATGCACCTAACTCTGGAGCTCCCAAATTTATAAAACAATTACTACTAAATCTAGGAAATGAAATCGACAGCAACACAGTAATAGTGGGGGATTTTAATGCTTAACTGACAGCACTAGACAGTTCATCAAGACAGAAAGTCAAAGAAACAAACTGTATCCTATACAAAATGGACTTAACAGATATTTACAGAACATTTCACCTAACCAAGGACATGAAAGACCTCTACAAGGAAAACTACACAATACTGCTGAAAGAAATCATAGATGACACAAACAATTGGAAACACATCCCATGTTCACGGATGGGTAGAATCGATATTGTGAAAATGACCATAATCCTAAAAACAATCTACAAATTTAATGCAATTACCCTCAAAATATCACCATTTTTCTTCACAGAACTAGAAAAAACAATTCTAAAATTAATGTGGAACCAAAAAAGAGCCCACATAGCCAAAGCACGATTAAGCAAAAAGAATAAATCTGGAGGCCTCACGTTACCCAACTTTATACTATACTATAAGGCCGTTGGTCACCATAATACCAGTGCCATAATCAGCAGGGTACTAGTATAAAAACAGGCACATAGACCAATGGCACAGAAGAGAGAACCCAAAAATAAACCCAAATACTTACAGTCAACTGATCTTCCACAAAGCAAACAAAAACAAAGTGTGGAAACGACACCCTATTCAACAAACAGTGCTGGGAGAATTGGCTAGTCACATGTAGAACAGTAAAACTGGATCCTCATCTCTCACCCTATACAAAAAAATCCAGCGCAAGATAGATTAAAGACTTAAATCTAAGACCTGAAACCATAAAGATCCTAGAAGATAACACTGGAAATACTCTTCTAGACATTGGCTTAGGGCAAAGACTTCATGACCAAGAACCCAAAAGCAAACACAAGAAAGATAAATAGATGGGACTTAATTAAACTAAAAAGCTCCTGCTCAGCAAAAGAAATAGTCAGCAGAGTTAACATACCACCCACAGAGTGGGAGAAAATCTTCGCAGTCTATATATCCAACAAAGGAATAATATCCAGAATCTACAAATAACTCAAATCTGCAAGAAAAAATCCCATCAAAAAGTAGGTTAAGGACATCAATAGACAATTCTCAAAAGATTTATAAATGGCCAAGAAACCTATGGAAAAATGCTCAACATCACTAATTATTGGGGACATGCAAATAGCAACCACAATGTGATACCACCTTACCCCTGTAAGAATGGCCATAATAAAAAAAAATCAAAAAATAGATGTTGGTGAGGATACGGTGAAAAGGAAACACTTTTACACTGTTGGTGGGAATGTCACCTAGTACAACCACTACAGAAAACAGTATGGAGATTCCTTTAAGAATTAAAAGTAGATCTACCATTTGATCCAACAATCTCACTATTGAGTACCCAGAGGAAAAGAAGTCATTATATAAAAAAGATACTTGAACACGCATATTTATAGCAGAACAATTTGCAACTGCAAAAATATGGAACCAGCTCAAATGCCCATCAATGAGTGGATATAGAAAATGTCATAACACTACACAGCCATCAAAAGGAATGAAATAATGGCATTCACAGAAACCTGGATGGAAGTGGAGACTATTATTCTAAGTGAAGTAACTCAGGAATGGAAAACCAAATATCGTGTGTTCTCACTCATATATGGAAGCTGAAGTTATGAGGGCACAAAGGCATGAAAATGATACATTGGACTTTGAGGATTCAGAGGAAAGGGTTGGGGTGGCAAGGGATAAAAGACTACACATTGCTCTAAGGAAGCATCTAAATAATCAGTCAACTAATCCAAACTCAATTCTGCTATGATGCAGTGAAACCAACCTGGCAAAAATTATAACTCAGAAAATTACAAAAGTCAAAGAGATCTGACATAACTGACTCCATCTTGCTTCTACCCTCTAAACTGTCCTTGTTCATTCCTGGGCAGAGACTGAACTAACCTTGGGAGGAACTTACAGTTTAACTTTGAAACAAAAACAGTAACAGCCCTTTCCCAAAACAAACTCCCTTCCTGCCTGGACACTAGACTGCCTTTGCAGGAGTAACAAGTTAGCCACGAGATTAGTAATTACAGTTTAGGGGTCATGCAGCTGGAGGCTACACGATTCTGAACCCAGCCAAATTGCTCCTGGGAATAGCATCACTACTGTAAAACCTAAGATCAGACCTTGAGATATTTGGCAGACCATGTACTCGATGGATCAGCTGGTACCACCTAGATAAACTGGCTCATCTGGTTTTATGGTACCCACCCAGGAACTGACTCAGCACAAAAGGAAAGGTTTGACTCCCTATGATTTTATCTCCAACCCAACCAATCAGCACTCCTCATTTTCCAACCCCCTTGCCCACCAAATTATCCTTAACTCTGATCTCAAAGTTTTCAGGGAGACTGAAAACTCCAGTCTCCCATACAGCCAGTTCTGCATGAATTGAACTCTTTCTCTATTGCAACTCCCCTGTCTTGATAAATCAGCTCTGTCTAGGCAGCGAGCAAAAAGAACCTACTGGGTGGTTATGGTTTTGCCAGTCATAAGAATAATCATGCAGGTTTTTCCTATCTCTTCTCATCTCCCCTCCCCCTCCATGCTTACATCCTTTTATTAGAAAAAAAAATAGAATACTAGGTATAAGGGGACATTACCATAAGGTGAAGAAGACACTTCATCTACACAGGTACTGAAACTCTTACCTGACATCATAAAAGCACCATTAACAGCTAACACTTAGAGAACTTATCACAGATCCTGCCCTAAGTGTTTTACATGCATTAACTCATTTAATCTTTAAAACAATCATATGAAGTAGACAGGATTATTAATGCCACTTTACAGATAAGGAAAGTGAGATTCAGAGAGAGACGTTATTTGCCCAAAGTTTTACAGCTAGTTCAGTGGTGAAGTCAGGATTTGAACCTACCACTGGTTCAAATCAGTGGTTTGAACGTTCTTGTTCCTGTGTCCCAAATTTTAGGACACTTAATACCTTGAAAATAAAACAGTCGACTGGCTGCGGTGGCGCATGCCTATAATCCCAGCACTTCAGGAGGCTGAGGTGGGCGGATCATAAGGTCAGGAGATCGAGACCATCCTGGCTAACACGGTGAAACCCCGTCTCTACTAACAATACAAAACATTAGCCGGGTGTGGTGGCAGGTGCCTGTAGTCCCACCTACTCGGGAGGCTGAGGCAGGAGAATGGTGTGAACCTGGGAGGTGGAGCTTGCAGTGAGCCGAGACGCGCCACTGCACGCCAGCCTGGGTGACAGAGTGAGACTCTGTCTCAAAAAAAGAAAAAAAAAAAAAGGATAAAAAGAAAAAGAAAACAGTCTCAGCAAATGTATTTGCTAACATCAATCACCCTCTCATGGCTTCCAGGAGGTAGGGGACCACTTCCCAGAGTAGTAGGAAGAAGTCCTTTGCTGCTACACAGCATGATACCGAAGCAGCCCAGGAAATTGTACCCAAAAATATGGCACCCTGGTATACTGAGTATTTCTAATCAAAGGTCTTTATGAAACAGTATGGAGAAGAGACTCTGTCGTGGCAGACAAAAGACGCGGTAACGGGAACCCCATGGGCCTCTCATGTCGGGGCATATTCCCTCCTCTATCTTCTTGCATCATTAACAAGCGGACACAGTCAGGAGGCAGAAAGCTCTCCCCTCCTACCTCAGCTGACTAGGCTAAATTCCTAAACATAAAAGGAAGAGGCTAACCATTTATCTCCTTGAGTGATGACTCCCAAGGTGGCTAACATGGGACCCTAGCATTTCTGATAAGAACCTGACCACCTTCCAAACTTACTGAAATGAGACTCTGGCATTGCCCAATGAGAACGAAACCAGGTAGTCCTGGCCAGAACAACCAGGCAAGAGAAGGAAATAAAGGGAATCCAAATAGGAAGAGAAGAAGCCAAACTATCTCTTTTTGCAGACATAATCCTTTATATACCCATGAGCTTTTGGGCCAACTGCATAGTCTTGGCCCAAAAGTTCCTGCAGCTATAAACAACTGCAGCAAAGTTTCAGGATACAAAATCAACGCAAAAATTCGCTAGTATTCCTATACACCAACAACAGCCAAGTCAAGACCAAATCAGAAACACAATCCTATTCACCAACTGCCACAAAAAGAATAAAAAATCTAGGAATACAACCAGGGAGGTCAAAGTTCTCTAAAACAAGAATTACAAGAACTGCTCAAAGAAATCAGAGAAGACACAAATGGAAAAACATTCCCTGCTCCTGTACAGGGAAAAAATCTGTATTATTAAAATGGCTATACTGCCCAAAGCAGGTTTTAGATTAATGCTATTCCTATCAAACTACCAATGACATTTTTCACAGAACTAGAAAAAAAACTCTTAAAATTAATATGTATCCAAAAGCAAGCTCAAAAGCCAAGGCAATCCTAAACTAAAAGAACAAAACTGGAGGCATCATACTACCCAACTTCTAACTATACTACAGGGCTACAGTAACCACAACAGCATGGTACTGGTCCAAGAACAGACACACAGACCAATGGAACAGAATAGAGAGCCAGGAATAAGGTCACACACCTATAACCCTTTTATCTTCAACAAAGATGACAAAGCAATGGGGAAAGGATTCCCTATTCAATAAATGGTGTTGGGATAACTGGCTAGCCCTGTGCAGAAGATTGAAACTGGACCTCTTGCTTATACCATATAAAAAAATCAACTCAAAATGGATTAAAGATTTAAATATAAAACCCAAAACTATAAAAACCCTGGAAGACAATCTAGGCAATACCATCCTGGACATAGGAACTGGCAAAGATTTCAAGACTAAGACACCAAAAGCAATCACACAGCAAACGCAAAAATTAACAAATAGGATGTAATTGAATTTAAGAGCTTCTGCACAGCAAAAGAAACCATCAGAGTGAACAAACAATCAGCCTACCAAACGGGAAAAAATATTTGCAAACTACACAGCTGACAAACGTTTAATATCCAGCATCTATAAGGAAGGATCTTAGACAAATTTACAAGAAAAAAAAAACAACCCCATTGAAAAGTGGGCAAAGGACATGAACAGACACTTCTCAAAAGATAACATACATGTGGCCCACAAGCATATGAAAAAAAAAGCTCAGCATTACTGATCATTAGAGAAATGCAAATCAAAACCACAGTGAGATACCATTTCACACCAGTCAGAATGACTATGATTAAAAAGTCAAAAAATAACAGACTCTAGAAAGGTTGCAGAGAAAAGGGAATGCTTAGGCACTGTTGGTGGCAGTGTCAATTAGTTTAACCAGTGTAGAAAGCAGTATGGGAATGCCTTTAAGAGCTAAAAACAGAACTACCATTCAATCTAGCAATCCCTTTACCAGGTATATACTCAGAGAAATATAAATCATTCTACCATACAGACACATGCAGGTGAATGTTCATTGCAACACTGTTCACAATAGCAAAGACATGGAATCAACCTAAAGTCCATCAATGACAGATTGGGTAAAGAAAGTGTGATACATTGACACGGTGGAATAATATGCAGCCATAAAAAAGAACGAGATTATGTCCTTTGTGGGAACATGGATGGAGCTGAAGGCCATTATCCTAGCAAACTAACATAGCAAAAGAAAACCAAATACAGGAAGTTAGGCATAAGCAATGCGGGAGATGGCTCTTCCCACTACTCACTAGGGATGTTAGGGGATGGCTCAGCAATTATTTCATTGGCTCTCTAAAAATGATAATTCAGGAGCACCAGGGAGAGGCCATTTCCTCATGGTCCACACCTGTTAACATCAAAATGCTAGTTGAATGCAGGCCCCAGGTAAAAGCCACTTCCTGGGCATGCATGTTAAGAGGCAAAAATGGTATAGTATGATCTTCCAGGGGCACACTCCACCAGAAAAGGGTAAGGAAAGCACTGCGCATTTGAAGTCCCCCCTAAGGGAAGAATCATAGAAAGGAGGCGAGCCTATGAAAGTGCTAGGATCCCAGTTAAACGGGGCACTTGACCTCTCTTTAACCTTCATGTGACAGCTTCGGTCTCTTCCAAGCACAACTTCCTTTCTTTCCTATTCTGAGGACTTTTTAAATAAACTTCCATTCCTGCTCTGGAACTAGCCTCAATCTCTTTCTCTGCTTTATGTCTCTTGGTTGACTTCTTTCTTCCAAGGTGGCAAGGACTGAAGTTTGCTACGGATGTGTACAGATAAGCCACCCAAAACTTGGGGCAACTCAGATCTCTTTTACTGGTAACAATACCTCATGTTCTCACTTGTAAGTGGGAGCTAAATGATGAGAACTCATGAACACAAAGAGGGGAAGAAAAGACTGAGGCCTCCTTGATGGTAGAGGGCGGGAGGAGGGAGAGAAGCAGAAAAATTAACTATTGGGTACTAGGCTTAGAAACTGGGTGATGAAATAATCTGTACAAGCCCAAGTGACACAAGTTTACCTATATAATTTTTTTAAAATAAAGGTAACTACACCACATCCAACTGGCTAAAGATATACTCCAATGACCTTTCCCAATTTTTTCCTCATTATAATACTAAAAATCACAACCAATAGCAGAGATTTAACATGCTAAAGAGATGGGAGATGCATGAAGAAACATGTTATCAAACAGCACAGGTGCTAAAAGTTCCCCACCTTTACATGCCTACACATCACTCCTCTTTTCGCTTCAGCTTCCTTAAAAGGACGAGAGCCAAGCCCTTCAGGGAGCTAGCATCCAGACCCTTTTTCTGTACAGTGCTCCCTTGCTTTGCTTGAGTTGCAAGCCTATTAAAATTTGCCTGCAAAGAAATTTGTTTGGCTTACTGTTAATTTCTATTTACAGGAAAGTCAAGAACTCAGAGTCCAAGCTGCGGTAACGCTTGGAGATCAGCTAACGCTGGCAGAGACGTTCCTTCATCTGCCTAAGGACTGGATCCACCTAGAACAATTGCTTTCCTTCCTCTCCCTGAAACCTCATTCTCTATCCCAGAAAGGAAGACTGAGGAAAAAATATAATCACACCTGGATGGACCTTTTCACAGATGTCTCAGACTCACTCAAATTCCAAAGGGTATCGTTGCAAGTTAATTTCTATCTCCAGGGTCCATTCCTTCTCCCTAATGATTTACTGCCCCTCAAAAGAACTGTCATCAACATTTCCCATCTCCCACCTTTCCTATGAAAAAACAAGGGGCATATAAACTTCTGTACCACACTCGGTTATTAGGTAATCACTGATTTTTCTCCTTGAATATTCAATTTTTATGTCTTTTCTCATTAATCTTCCTTTTGTTCGTTAATTTTCAACGAACCTTCAGAGGGTGAAGGGGAAATTTTCTTTCCAGTGGGCTTGACTAATTTCACCTGAAGTACTAATATGACCTGGAAGCAGCTGCAACTCAGAATAAATTTCTTCTCAGTGGAAAATTATCCTCTAGTACACTGGTTCCAAAAGCTTAATGGTCATGACATTCACTTGTCCAGCCTGTTAAAAATGCATTTCAAGGGACCTAGCCCCCAGAGTCTGATTCACTGGATCTGGGAATGGGTCCAGGAATTGCCAATGAGCCTTACTGATAGAGACGGGAGACAGCCAAGTGTTTGCAGCGAAACCCCGCCTCCAACCTGAAAACAGCCTCAAGGCTTAAAAACCAGACTGCTGCTCCCAGATGAAGCCCATCCTTTCCCAACTCATTCTCTCTGAATAATGCTCACCTGTGCACTAGGGGCGGCAGGTGGAGACAGGGGAAGTTCGCACCCTTTGCAGTGGGGAGGAGCCCCTAGCGTCCTCAGTTTCTGGGTGGTGACCTGGGATTCAATCTGTGAGGCAGGAGACCTGCTAGCAGGACTTTTGTTTTCACCCAATAAACCCCGCCCTACTCACCTTACGCTGTGTCCATGTGCCTAAGTTTTCCTGGTCGTGTGACAAGAATCTGTTTTTTTCTACAACATTATCACTACCACCACCTCGAGGCAAACCAAATGGAGGTAGTTCCCAGAGCACAGTATATAAGGGATTGTTGTAGGAAAGCTAATTCAGGTTATAAATTAGAAGAGAGGGTGTCACAGCAGACACCAAAATTTGGATCCTGGGTGAAATAAGACACAAACAAGAACTTTGATATCCTTTAAAAGTAACAAACACACACACACACACACACACACACACCCCTCTTAAATCATTGCTAGTAAAATGTTAGAAAGAGCATGAACCTAGAAGTTAAAGTGTGTAATTGAACTCCAGATTTCTTGCTTTACCAACTGGGTGCCCTGGAAAATCAAGTCTTCATTTTATTTGTAAGTTAAGAGGTGATAATACCTACAATTGTGCAACAAGATTACATTATGTACATTTATCTGTTCCTACCATATGCCAGAAAAGTGGGCACATACCTTTTCCTGCCTTGGGGCGTGCATATAGGGATAAAGGTAGAGCAGCTATCTTGATACTATGAAATGAGCAAAACAACACAAAGGGCCCTGGTTTCCGACAGTGTCCTGGAATACCATGCCAGCTCTGGGCTGTCCATCACTAGAAGTTTTACTAAAAATAAGGACATACAACCCCACACTCAAGCCAGTTTTTCATGTTTCTGTTACCACTGAATGCAATCACTACCTAATATGATCATATGATTAATGTTTTTATACTTTGATATTTCTCCTAATTTAAAAAAGAAACATGGGGGAATCTCATTAGTTTTTACCCCCAGATAATTCATGCTGCTAATTCTTATTTATTCATCATACCAAAATATCTTGCCTATGGGCTCCCAGAGGTACTAATTTTGGGGAAAACAGGATAAAAATGCTTCTAAAAGATTGAAGGGAAAAAATGCCTAATATGTTTTCTGAAAGCAGTATACCAGTATGTTTATGTCATTCTTCCATGAAATTCTATTAATAGACTATCAAACAAATGATTCTGTGGGTACTTACAGAAAGTGGTAATCACTACAAAGCCTTATGAATTCATTAAGAGCAAGTCATGTCAAATTAATGGCTTTTCCTAACAAATGGGTTTGTGGCAGTGATAGATTGTAGATGAGTTGCAGAGATCATCTTTGGGTAATATGGATTGGCAGAAAACATGCCTAAGCAGGTTTCTAATTGAACAACTTTGCCCAAAGAAGGCTGATTAATGAATAGCTGTCAAGGAAATCTAATAGCATCAATATTTTGTCAACAACCTAGAAAAATATTTGTTATATTTATATAAAAAATTTGTTATATTAAAGAATCAAAATTTAATCACTCAAAGATAGTTAATTAAGATCAAAGAAGTTTGCTTTGACAACTAAGGGAAGAAAATATCCAAGCACACATTGTGAAGTCAAGCTTGAGAGTAGTTTATGTAAAAAAAAAACAAAAGAAAAGAAAAAGAGAAAGACCAGAAACTCAAAACAACAATGTGTTGCAAGTCCTAAAAAAGCTAATACAACCCATGCTAACTTAGACGAAAGTATGATGTTCTGATGGAGCTCCATTGTCTGAACGGACACTTTCAATAAAAGTATAACGTACGCGAATCACATGTGGAACATTGTGCAGTTTTACATTGCCAACCAAAAACAAGAAACTAAAGAAAATTCTCCAAATATGTTGGGTTTACTCAGGAATAGAAATGAGGATTATAATCCAGAATGCCTGAAATAGCAAGTCACCAGTGCATTTGTAAAGGTAAGGAAAGCTTTTATTTATTAGCAAAGAGATTTACATAAATGGCTTAGAAACAGAGTTCAATGGTTCCAGAGGTTCAAAGCCACAGTTGGTCTCAGTGTACCTGTGGAGATGCTGTTTCTGGGCAAGTGTTTGGAGAATATCTAATTAGAATTACTGCAGTCCGAAAGAATGTCTAATGATAAACCTTATCAAAGCAGGAGAGTCGTGAAGGACTCATGAATGAGTTTAGACAGTCCTTGGAGACAATTCTTACCTCAGACATGAAACTATGGGCATTCTCTTCTCTGGGCCTTCCTGATCCTATTTTGTCTGACAAAAGTGGTATCATCCTAGTATCTGCAACTTTCACAAAGTGTTGGATCTTTGGTTTACATCATCTAAATCCTACCTGGAGCTTCAAGTCCTGCCAGGCTCTGGGACCAGTGCTTTCTTTACGTAGCCCTAATGTTAGTCTCTCTAGGTAACACAACACAGCTTAGCGTGGTGGGACCTACTGCAGAGAAAAAGATGCAACATTCTTAGCTCCAGCATTTGAAAGGCTGTAGGAGATACACAAAATTTGCCCCAACTTGTTCTGCTTACTGATGAGATGGATCAGGTTTTTCTTCCTGATTAGTTGGGGAAGAAGAGAGAGATTCTAGAGCAGAAGCAAGAAAGGAAGAGAGGAGAAATATGAGCTGGACTCCTGTCTTCCTGGGCTGCTCATTTGCCTGTTTGTTTTCAGCTCTATTTCCAACTCTTCTCTCTCTGCTTCCTCGCCATCAATTTCCAGGTACTGTCAGTTCATGGGAAGCACAGATGAAAGAGTAGAGAAAGTTAGAAGGGCAACTAGAGTATTTCTGCCTCTTCTTAGAACTCAGGCGGTGCCTCCAGCAATGATTTTGCCTCTTCCCTGATTCTTTTTTCTGTGCTGTTGTACCTCCCACAGGACAACCCTTGCCATGGTTCCAGACATCACTACCGTCCTCCCTGCTTCCCTCAAGCAGAAGATGGTCCTGTGTTTCTGCATCATTCCCTGGTTGCTCTTTTCGCTCTTTGTCACCTATGTAACCAATTTCTTACATTAAATAGCCAGTAGAACTGGCTGCCGCTAGAGGGCTGATTGTTTCATCCTGCTAGACCCTTCCAGGAGGGATCTCAAGACCATTTGCCCAGTAGTAAAGGAAAAGCAGTTATCCATTGGCTGCCACCTACTCAAAGCCAAAAGTTTAGCCACAATTCAAACCTCTTAGCATGGTTACTTGATCACTGTCCTCTGCACAAATTCATCCCCAAATTTCGAACTACAGCAGGGCTGGCATGGAATGTCAAGAACTATCTCTTTAACAAGTATCTCTAGTATCTTGCTGAACAGGATGTTTTCTTACCACCTATTACTTAGGGTTCTCTAGAGGGACAGAATAGGAGATTAAATAGATAGATACACACACACATACACACGAGTTTATATCAACTCATATGATCACAAGGTCCCACAATAGGCCATCTGCAAGCTGAGGAGAAAGGAGAGCCAATCCGAGTCCCAAAAATGAAGAACTTGGAGTTCGATGTTTGAGGGCAGGAAGCATCCAGCACAGGAGAAAGATGTAGGCTGGGAGGCTAGGCCAGTCTCATCTTTTCACATTTTTCTGCCTGCTTTATATTCTAGCCACACTGGCAGTCGATTCAGTGGTGCCCACCCAGATTAAGGGTGGGTCTACCTTTTCCAGCCCACTGACTTAAATGTTATTTTCCTTTGGCAACACCCTCACAGGCATACCCAGGATCAATAATTTGCATCCTTCAATCCAATCAAGTTGAAACTGTATTAACCATCACATCTAGTCATGTTCACCCGATTCTACTGATTTGACACATCTTGTAATAGGGTGGTCAGATTTAGAAAATCTAAATGGGATGTCCAGTTCATATGAATTTCAGATAAACAAGGAAAAACTTTAGTATGAATATGCCACATAAAATGTTTGCAATGTAACTACCTACTAAAAACCATATCTACCATTAGACAAATAAAGACAATTAGTTTTATGATGCTTTAAGTCCAAACCACTCACAAAGTATACTACCTATATATATTACTAAACCAAATAAATTCCCCTTGTCTATTACAAGATATTTTTCTTTGAGTCAGTACAACCCAGACTCTTCATTGTTTTTAAGATAAAGCTCCAATTCTTCATTTGTGATACAAAGCCTGTCTTAATTTGGCCCCTTCATTCCCCAAAGTCATTTCTCACCCAGTCATACTGTTTTATTAAACTACATGTCACCCCCTAAACAGATATGCCACACACTGCTTTTACGTTCCCACTTCTACCAGAGGCACTGCTTCTCCTAATCTGCAATTTCCCTGGGTTAACTCCTATATGTTCCAAGATTTAGCCATCCTGCCAATTCTCTTCCCCATCCACAAATCACTGTCTTCAACTCAGTTCCACCAAATCTCATGTCACCCAAAAATGTGTTTAGAGACAGAATACTACAGTCAGATTCTTATAGCATTTGTTGAATATATTGTTCTTGAATTTTTGGTCAAAAAAAATTATGCTTAAATCCTATTACTGATATTGTACTTCCTAGAAGGAAAAACAAAGTATGCTTTCCTCTTTAAATGTAATTCATAGCCACACTGAATTTTTTCACCATTGGCCTCATGTAACAGATTGTTATGCTCGGACTATCATATACTTACTCTTTTTCCTTCTTTCTTTCCCATGGCTATGCACTTAAAATATCAAATTCTTTTCAGATGAGTGTCTTTCGTAAAGACTGAGATTAAGCTCTGCTTGTCCCTCTTTCCACACGGCATTGAAAAATTATTACCAGCCATCAGAAAAATCACTAGGCCATGGACCCACCATGGACACAGTAAAACCAGGATACCATTAAGCCCACTCATCTCAAGGATTTAATGAAGAGGGAAACCAGCCATCCTTGAGCATTTATTCATCACTTACTACTTCTCTAAAACTCTAAGATGTTTATGTCACATCCCAATTCCCCCATATCCAGATGTCAATATTTCTAGAGTCTCAAGGCAAAAGCCTGATCAGAACTTTGTCGGCAGGAGTGGTGGCAACAATAGCGGTTTTTGGTGCTTTGACTCTCACACCTCATCCTCACCACATCTCCTTTAAATTCACAGGGAAGGATGCAGATTAGGACGTGGCCTTTGGTCCTTCCCCAATACACATGATTAGAGAAAATAACTCACATATGCAGGAGAACATGCAATCGTAAGTGAAAACAGCAATATGACTGGAAAAGATAATTAAACAAAGAAAAATTTAAGAAACCCAATAATATATATGATCCAAAACAGAATTAATGAAACTGTTTAAATAGGCCTAATACACTTGAGGTGATAAGGAAAGATATTACATAAAGTGAGGGTATTAACAATTACATACAACCTAAGGATTTACAGATTCAATGCAATCTCTCAAAATTCCAGTGGACTGTGTTTTTTTATATATATATAGAAATAGAAACATCAGTCCTAAAATTCATAGAGAACCACAGAGACCTCAAAACTGGAGGCATCACACTTCCTGATTTCAAAAATATACCACAAAGCAACAGTAATCAAAACAGTATGGTACTACCATAAAGACAGACATATAGACAAGGAACAGAGTAAGGAGCCCAGAAATAAATTCACCTATTTGTAGTCAACCTGTTTTCAACAAGGGTGCCAATAATATACAATGAGAAAAGAACAATCTCTTCAGTAAGCGGTGTTGGGAAAACTGGACATCCACATGAAAAAGTATAAAATTGAACCCTTACTTTATACTGTACACAAAAATCTACTCAAAATGGATGGATTCAAACATAAGAAAAATATTTGCAAATCACATATTTGATAAGAGATTAAAATCCAAAATACAGTATATAAGGAACTCTGAAAGTCAAAAAACAAAAGAAACGAATTAAAAACAAGCAGAAAATGTGAACATTTCTGAAAAAAATAAAGATATACAAATAGCCAAGAGTTATACAAAAGATGCTTAACATCACTAGTCATCGGGGAAATGTCAGTCAAAATTACAATGAGACATCATTACATACCTCTTCAGATGGCTATTATGTTAAAAAATTAAAAATAAAAAGTATTGGCCAGGATGTGGAGAAATTAGAACCCTTGTACACTGTTGGTAGAAATCTAAGATGGTGTAGCCACTACAGCAAATAGTAGGGAAGTTCCTCAAAAGTTAAAAATAGTGTAAAAGCATTCCTATTTCTCCACGTCCTCTCCAGCATCTGTTGCTTTCTAACTTTTTAATGATTGCCATTCTAATTGGCATGAAATGGTATCTCATTGTGGTTTTGATTTGCATTTCTCTAATGACCAGTGATGATGAGTTTTCTTATGTTTGTTGCCAGCGTAAATGTCTTTTGAAAAGTGTCTGTTCATATCCTTCACCTACTTTTTTATGAGGTCGTTTGTTTTCTTCTTGTAAATGTGTTTAAGTTCCTTGTAGATTCTGGTATTAGCCCTCTGCAAGATGGACAGATTGAAAAATTTTTCTCCCATTCTGTAGGTTGCCTGTTCACTCTGGTGACAGTTTCTTTTGCTGTGCAGAAGCTGTTTAATTAGATCCCATTTGTCAACTTTAGCTTTTGTTGCCATTGCTCTTGGTGTTTTAGTCATGAACTCCTTGCCCATGCCTATTTGCCTATTTCCTGAATGATATTGTCTAGGTTTTCTTCTAGGGTTTTCATGGTTTTAGGTCTTACATTTAAATATGTAATCCATCTTGAGTTAATTTTTGTATAAGGTGTAAGGAAGGGGGCTAGTTTCAGTTTTCTGCATACGACTAGCCAGTTTTCCCAACACCATTTATTAAATAGGGAATATTTTCCTCATTGCTTGTTTTGGTCAGGTTTTTAAAAGATCAGATGGTTGTACATGTGTGGTGTTATTTCTGAGGCCTCTGTTCTGTTCCATTGGTCTATGTATCTATTTTGGTACCAGTACCATACTGTTTTGGTTACTGTAGCCTTATAGTATAGTTTGAAGTCAGGTGGCATGATGCCTCCAGCTTTGTTCTTTTTGCTTAGGATTGTCTTGGCTATATGGGCTCTTTTTTGGTTCCGTATGAAATTTAAAATAGATATTTCTAATTCTGTGAAGAAAGTCAATGATAACTTGATGGGAATAGCATTGAATCTATAAATTACTTTGGGCAGTATGGCCATTTTCATGATATTGATTCTTCCTATCCATGAGCATGTAATGTTTTTCCATTTGTTGTGTCCTCTCTTATTTCCTTGAGCAGTGGTGGGAGTGTAAATTATTTCAACCATTGTGGAAGACAGTGTGTCAATTCCTCAAGGATCTAGAACCAGAAATACCATGTCACCCAGCAATCCTATACTGGGTATATACCCAAAGGATTATAAATCATTCTACTATAAAGACGCATGCACACATATCTTTATTGCAGCACTATTCACAATAGCAAAGGCTTGGAACCAACCCAAATGCCCATTAATGTTAGACTTGATAAAGAAAATGTGGCACATACACACCATGGAATACTATGCTGCCATAAAAAAAATGAGTTTATGTCCCTTGCAGGGACATGGATGAAGCTGGAAACCACCATTCTCAGCAAACTAAGGAACAAAAAAAACAAGCACTACATGTTCTCACTCATAAGTGGGAGTTGAACAATGAGAACATCTGGGCAAAGGGAACATCACACACTGGGGCATATCGGGGGTGCAGGGCAAGGCGAGGGATAGCATTAGGAAAAATGTCTAATGTAGATGAGTTGATGAGTGCAGCAAACCACCATGGCACATGTATACCTATGTAACAAACCTGCACGTTCTGCACATGTATCCCAGAATTCAAGGTGTAATAAAAAATTTAAAGTGTGATAAAAATTTTTTAAAATAGATGTGTTTAAGATGTGAAATGAAAAAAAATTAAAAATAGAACTACCATGTGCTCCAGCAATCACACTTCTCAGTATATACATTCTAAAGAAGTGAAATCAATCTTGAAGATATATCAGCACTCTCATGCTCATTGCAGCATTATTTATGATAGCCAAGATATGAACAAAACCTAAAATATTCATCAAGTGAATGGATAAAGAAATATGGTATATACATAAGTGTTAGCGTTCTCCAAGAAACAGAATCAACAGGATACACATAGAAATAAGAGATAATCTATTATGGGAATTGGTTCCGTCAATTTTGGAGGACAAGAAGTCCTGTTCCAGGTTATCCACAAGCTGGAGAACAAGGAAAGCTAGTAGTGTAATTCAGGCTGAGTTCAAAGGCCTGTGGATCAGATGAGTCAATGGTCTAACTCACAGTCCGAGGCCAAATGCCTAAGAATTAGAGTGGAGGAGAGGGTTCAAATCTAGTGCAAGTCTTGAAGTCCAAAGGCCCAAGAAGAAGGAGCTCCAGTGTCTGAGACCAAGAGAAGATGGATGTTCCCACTCAAGAAAGAATTCACCTTTCCTCTACCTTTTTGTTCTAGGCCTTGAAAGGATTGGATGATTCCTGTGCACATTGGTAAAGGTGTATCTTCTTTACTCAGTCTACTGATTCAAATGTTAATCCTGTCTGGAAACACCCTCACAGACACACCCAAAAATAATGCTGTACCAGCTATCTGAGTATCCTCTAACGCAGTCAAGTTGATACCAGTTAATCATCACACATACGACGGAATATTATTCAGCCTTAAAAAAAGGGGAAAATCTTGCCATGTGTGACAACATGGATGAACCTGAGGACATTATGCTAAAGGAAATAAGCCAGGCACACAAGGACAAATACTTTATCATACCACTTAAGAGGTATCTAAAATAGTCAACCTCACAGAAACAAAGTAGATGGGTGGTTGCCAGGGGCCGGGAGAGAGAGAAAATGGGTAGTTACTGTTCAAAGGGTATAAATACAAGTTGAATAAGTTCTAGAGATCTCCTGTATAACATTATGCCTGTAGTTAACAATACTGGATCTTGCACTTAACATTTTGTTAAGAGGGTACATCTCATGTTAAGTATTCTTACCACAATTTTTTAAAAGCTTTAAAGGTACCAACAGGTGAAATTTTTAGAATAAAATATTTGGAATGAGTAGTAGTATAACAAAAACTGAAGAAAAAATTAGGTAGTTAGAAGTTCAGAAAACAGGAGAAGATGAGAGTGCTCTTTCAAAAGAGGAAATTTATGGAAGACAGAAATGCCAACAAATGTATAGGGGAAAAATTGTAGTTCTCTCAGTAGATTCAAAAACAACTTTTGCTAAGATTCCATATCCACTCATGAATGTAAAAGAAAACACTAGCAAACTAGGAATACAGAAAAATTTCTCAAATCTGTTTAAAAGTATCTACAAAAACCCTGCAGAAAATATTTTAGGAAGAGGATGAGAAACAATCAGAGCAAACTATTAAAAGCCAAAGCAATCTTGGGCAAAAAGAACAAAGGCAAGACAAAAAAAAAATCAAGTTCGGTATCCATCAATAAATGAACACATAAAATGTAGAATAGGTATCCAATGAAACAGTATTCAGCCTTTAAAAAGGAATTCTGCCATTTGCAACAACTAGGATGATCCTGGAGGACATGATCTTAAGTGAAATAAGCCAGGCACAGAAAGACAAATACCATATGATCTCACTTATAAATGGAAGCTTAAAAAGTTGAACTCATAGAAGCAGAGAAAATAGAATGATTACCAGGGTTGTAGGGGATAAAGATTAGAGAAATATTGGTGTAAGATACAAAATTTCAATCAGGCAAGAATAATAACTTCAGGAGATCTATTGTACAACATGGTAACTATCGTTAACAACAATGTATACTTTAAAATTGGAGAGTACTTTTTATGTCTTCTCACCACAAAATAAGTAGATGATGTAATGCATATGGTAGTTAGCTTGATTTAGCAATTCCACAATATATACACCTTTAAAAATTATGCTGTACACCATAAACGTAATTTGTCAAAAATATTTTAAAATTTTAAAAAACTATTAGAGTAAGGATATTCAGTAAGTTTGTTGGATACAAAAGTCAGCATGTAAAAAACAGTAGCATTTCTCTTAATTACAATGGCTATCTAGAAAACATAACAGAAAATAAGTTATCATTTTCAACAACAATGAAAACATACTACCCAGGTTTTACCATAATGAAATCCTTTGTGGAGAAAAGTTTTTAAACCTAATAAAGGTTTGGCTGTTATAAATAAGTGGAGATTTCTATGATCTCAGGTAAGAATAATCACTATGAAATACAGTTTTATCCTCACTCATCCCCTCCCTACCTGGATTTTGAAGACACTAGCCAAGTCCAAAATGAGCAAAGGTCTAGCATATCAAATCATGAAGGAAGTCCTGTAAATCACTAAGATAAAATGCCAACGAGAAAAGGAGCAAAGGATATCAACAATTTATAGAACAGGGAACGCAAAAAGCTAATAAGCATATAAAAAGATGGTCATACTATTAGAAATCAGAAAAAAATGCAAATGAAAATAATACAATATTGTTTCAGGCCTATTAAACTAGGGGGAAAAAAAATCGCTTGATAATGCCAAGTGTTCCTTGTAAATGTGTAGATTGCTCTCTACAATGTCTGCTTCAGTATAGCAGCACTTAAAGTAATTGTATACTCTGACCTCAAAATTCCACACCTGAGTATATATCGCAAAGACATTCTCACACAGGTCCATCATGGGGCTTATTAGGTTAGTTTCAGATTAGGTGAAGCCTGATTGTAAGTGCTGCTCTGTTTACTTTTCAGTTTATCTGTCTATCTATGGCCTAGACTGTTAAAGAGACATTTTTGAAAAAAGTGAAAAATCGTCAACATTTCCTTGTATTAAGCAGTTTTTTCTACTCCTTTATTCTAGTGACTGTGTGTGTTGCTTTAAAATATGCATAAGGTGAGTTACACAGGAAGAAAGGGCAAATATAATACAATTTTCTTATTTTCAAGGCTGGGTTTGCTATTTATGTATGTTTACTTTCATAGCCATTTTAGAATAAATATGAGTTCTCTGAATCCAGTTGGAGTTCGGATTAGGTTTAAATTAAGTTTATTCATGTGTATGAAGGTGTTGATTGCAGTTCTGTTGGCGATAGGAGAGAGACAAAGGCATTCTAAGTGTTGCTCCCACCCTAGGAAAATGGATCCACACGTGATAGCTATGCCACCGGAACCATGCAGTAGTTAGTTAGAACTAATGGGCTAGATGCACCCACAAGCACAAGGATAAGTCACCAATAAACAGTGTTCAGTCATGAAATAAGACGCTATAATCATTTATTGCAAACATAAGAAGTGGTATCTGGAATTTGCTTCAAAATAATTCAGGTAGGGAGGAGGTGAGTGGGGATCCAGGAGAAGTTATAGATAAATCAATCTACCGATTATAATTGATGTCCATAACAAATATGAGAAAGTTTACTATAATTCTTGCTTGTAAGTATTTATATTTTTGTATAATTTTTAAGATACACAAGATAGCACCAATTTTATCAAAAATCATGGAAGACACAGAAAATGTACTAGAATGATTGCCTGAAGGAATGGAAGGCAGGGTTGGGGAAGAGATATAAAAAGAAAAATGATGAAAGAGGTCTTATTTGGGCCAGTGATAATAATGTGCCAGTTGAGAAGTATGATTTATTCAACATTGGCAGCTGGGGTCCAAAATCAATACTGACTACTCAGCAAGATAGGCTGACAATGCAACAGCCGGTGCAGAACAGAAGCAACACCAAGAGGCATGAGCATCCATCCAAACCAAACATGAATTCACTTCAGAGAAGTCTCTAGGTCAGCAGCAGTAAAAGGATATTGTCATCATCTATCACTAATCATTGGTCACTGCTTTCATTTGTCAAAACAAACTAAGATGAAACCTAATGTCCCTTAACTCATAAATCAACTCAATACCATGATCTTCCCTGTAACAAGAGTATTTCCAAGGGGTCTTCCTTGGCATATATTTAGTTATTGATTTACTATTACTGTTTAACATATACTTATTTCCAAAATTGTTGGGTTTCTTCCCTCCAACTGTGATTTTCAGACTGGGATATTAAATATTTGTTCTTTTTGTTTAACTCATCTTTTGCATATTTTAAAGCAATACACATAGTCAACTAGAACTATACTAAAATAAAGGAGTAGAAAAAATTGCTTGACGCAATGAAATGTTAACAATTTTTATTTCACTTTTTTCTAAAATGTCTCTCTAAGAGTCTACGTCACGGATAGACCAATAGACAAACTGAAAAGCAAACAGAGGAGCTCTTATCAGGCTCCACCAAATCCAAAACCAACCTAATATGGTAAGCCAGTAGAATACTTGGTGTCTCCTGATATCTGCAAATGGGAAGATATACACAGTCAGAATACAGCAATTATTTTGGGTCCCGAAGCGTAGGTCCCAGAAGAGAGAAAAGGTAGGGAAAATGAGAAGTAGTACAATACATGGTTCAATCAAGCGAGGGATTCTTAAGTGTGGGCATTATCAGCATCACCTGTGGAGCTTGTTAAATCAGATTGCTGGGATCCCACCTCCAGGATTTTTGATTCCAGTATGTCTGGAGGAGGCTGCAGTAAGTACCTTTCTAACAAGTTCCCAGGAGGTGGTGATGATGATGATAACCCAGGGCTAAGACTCCCAAATCACCCCTGCCCATGTGCAGGACCCAAATTCTTGACCACTGGAACATACCGCCTACCACACAGAGATGAAGTTTTGCTTAAGGCATTATTCCAAACCACCAAAAAATATGTTTATTTTTTATGTGTCTCTGAGGAAAGGCTTACTCTAACAGGATTCACCAAGATAATACTCCACTTACCAAGAAATTGTACTTCCGGAAACTTCAGCCTGCCCAAATATTGTGCCAAACATTTATAGTTTGTTCTTTCAACAAATGTTTATCAGGAACCAGTCGTGTGACCCAGCACTGGGCTGAGTATTGACACACAGGAAGAAAAGGAAGTTTCCACCTTCTTGGAACTTAAATCTCACGTCAAGGATCACTAAGTTCCCAAAATAAAAGTTAAAATGATGTCTTCCTGTGAATTAGACAAAAGTTCCCATCCACCAAATGGAACACTGGGCTAGATTTTAACTTCTCCTTGACCCTAAGTAGGACCCCTTGTACCATCCAAAACCTGCACAGACAGTTGCCCTGAGACTCTTGTGATTAAGCATGTAGGGTTAAAGCTCTGTCTTACTTCTGTTTAATACTCAATTTTCAGACTCATTTTTGGATTTTCTAATTCCACAGCATATTTCAAGGTTTTAGAGGTCTTTGGAAGGCAGCAGGTAGACCTCAGCTACAAAAACTCGATAGTTATACTCCTGGGTCACTATTATCATTGATCCCTGCAAGGCTTTTCTGGTTTTATGTTTCCCCTCTTCATTAGTGATTGTTCTCCTTCCCCACTTTCTTACAGAGGTATACTGAGCTTAAAGCTAAATATTCAAATGCATGTATAGGTGTGTAGAAACAAAGACCATATAAAATCATTTGAATAAGATGTATTCATGCTATCTTGAGGTCAATGTGTTTTTAATTTCAAAAAATGATGCATTATACCACAGATTTTGCCTGTTTCATGTTTTTCACTCAACACCATGTTTTAAAGTTTTATCCGTACACTTGAATGTACAGCTGGTTCATTGCTTCCAACTGGCAGTACATCTACCACATTTTGCTTTTCCATTCCGCTAGAGGGCTATTTTAGACTGGAATAATAATTATGAAAAGTGATAGTTAAAACTAGGTGGAGAAAACAGAAAAACTCAAAACGTATGCAGAAAACAGTAATTTCTCAATGATGTTAGAGGAAATGTTGCTGGAGTTCTCTTGCATGGTAAGCAAAGAAAAAGCGACAGAAACAACTCCAAGAAACTGATAGAAAATGCTTTCTCACAGATGTGCTCCTGTAATTACCCAAAACTCTTGGACAGAGAAGAAACTAGAAGTAACAGAGTTGAGGATAAGCCACTTTAATAGCAGGAATTAGTTCATAAATTTAGAAAACTGGTCATGTTAACCTAACAAATATTATTTTAGTAACAACTGTGCAAGAAAAAAAGGCTTATCCCACTTCTAATATTGCCCGTCTGCTTCTCTTCGTTTATATAATTCTCATTCCAGTATAGTTTGAGGATGTCCTCAGAGGAAAAAATGTTCTCACTGCTTTGAGAAACAGACCCTCAGTAGTCATATTCACCAACAGTTCTCAAGATTACCTGCGCTTTTGAATCACCTAATGAAAAATTCCAATACCAGGGCTCTATGCTGGGCTATTTAAATCAGAATTTCTAGAATTGAACTCAGGATTAGCATTTTTTAAAACTTCTCACATAACCCAAAAATGCAAACCGGATTGAGCTAAACACTTTTGACTACAAAGACTCACTTAGGTTGTTAGTCAGGATGATATTAGCTGCAAGTAACAGCAAACATTGCCTCAAGTTGGCATAACCAGTAATGGAGTTCATCAGCTTACCCTGTCACAATTCCATAGTGCAGACAGGCTTCTATAGACGTACCTCCAGGTCCCAGCCATCCATCTTCTAAAGCTCTAGCCATATCTACTTTGATAGCCTCAATGTCATGCTGGTAGCAAGATAGTTTACAGCCATTTCAACGTCACATATGCAAGCGTATTCAGTAGCGCTTCTTGACGGCAATGAAACCTTTCCCAGAAACCCCCAACAGCTATCCACTCACATCTCACTGGCCAGAGCGGGTTCCGAGCTGATAAAGGCCATTGAATTACTAAGATTGGCTAAGGCTGATGGTTCTTAGCCATGAATGTACCTTAGAATGACTTGGAGAGCTTGTTAAAACACAGCTCACTGAGCCCCACTCCCAGAGTTTCTTTCTCAGTAGTTCCGGGGTAGGGCCAAATTATTTACAGACTCAGCTCCCAGGTGATGCTGATGCACTTTGAGAACCACTAATTTTTTTTAACGAACACATATTAATATATTTTCATTAGAATATTTTTCTTAATTTTACTTTAAATTCCAGGATACATGTGCAGAACGTGCAGATTTGTTACATAGGCATACATGAGCCATGGTGGTTTGCTGCACCTATCAACCCATTGTCTAGGTTTAAGCCCCCCATGCATTAGGTGTTTGTCCTAATACTCTCCCTTACCTTGTCCCCCATCCCCCAACAGGCCCCGGTGTTTGTTGGAGAACCACTAATTTTGATCAATGACGATCCACCTGCTGAGAATGTAATCAGCTTTTCCTAAAGCACATGACTATTCCAAAGAGAAGTAAACACCTGTGGTCATTTAACTATATCCAGAAATTTTCTGATACTCGTTTCAAAAGGTGAAGCCTAATTTCCCTTCCCTTGAATGTGGGCTGGACTTAGTGATTCAACTCTGACAAACAGAATAAAGTGGACATGATGGTGTATGACTTAAACAGCAGGTCACTGCAGCCTCCATCTGGGTCAAGCTCTCTCCTGAATATTTTGCTCTGAGGAAAGTCCATAGCCATGCCATGAGGACACTCTAAGAAAAGGCCCATGAAGCAAAGAACTAAGTCCTCCAGCCAACAGTCATGTGAGCGAGCCCTCTGGGAAGCAGAACCTCCAGCTCCAGTCAAGTCATCAGATGACTGCAGCTCTTGCCATCATCCTGAGCCAGAGCCTCCCAGTTCAGCTGCTCCTGAATTCCTGACCCACAAAACAACAAAATTATAAATGTTTATTGTTTTAAACCACTAAATTTTGAGAGTAATTTATTATGCGGTGATAATGAATATAATAACCAAACAAAATTAAGGAAATGAGAAAATCATCCTGAGTAATAAATAGTGTATAGTACAGCGTGTTTCAGTTAATGAAGGTTTAGTATAAAAATACACATGCCTAGGAACTCAGGAAATCCGAACTGGATTTTAGGAAACAGAAACTTAAAAGTCTTTCTGTATCCAAGGAACCTAAGGAATCTCAGCATCAGAAGTTCATAGATATTTACTGTAGTGGCGCTCCATCAGGCTCTCAACAAACATCTGTTCCATTCTGCTCTTCCTGTAGACCACCAGCCTTCTCATGTTTTATTCTATATCTTTTGTCATTGTTCACCTCACAATCTCTGTTCCCCATTCTGGCTTGTACCTCCTCCCCGTGCTTCTCAGAATCTCCCATTGCTCCTCAAAGTGTGCTCTGTGGACCAACATCACCAGCATCACCTAAGAACTTAAATGCAGAACTTAGGGACTCAGGGGAAAGAGTGGGAACGGGGTGGGAGATAAAAGACTATAAATTGGGTACAGTGTATACTGCTCAGGTGATGGGGGCACCAAAACCTCAGAAATCACCACTAAAGAACTTATTCATGTAACCAAATGCCTCCTGTCCTCCCAAAAACCTATGGAAATAAAAATAAAAAAGCAGAACTTTGGATCCTCCTCCAAATGTACTGACTCAGAATCAGCATGTAAGTTTGAGAACTGTTACATTACATCATCACATGACATCAGGCTTAGGCTTCCACCACTTGCTTCAGTGGTTTCCAAACTTCAGTGCACCTTGTCAAGTACCAGGGATCTTTAAAAACTACCAATGCCTTGTTCCCACCCTACACATTCTGATTTGATGTGTATAGGGTAACAGAGAAGTTTTAAACCTTCCAGGTGACACTAATGTCCAAAAAAAAAAAAAAAAAAAAACTGGAAACCACTAGCTTACATCCTTCTTTTCTTGCTATTTCATAATCAAATTTCCAAAATGAGAGAATTTGAATAGCCTGCCTTATCTTTTTATACAAAGGCAGTCCATGGGCCTTTATTCTTTAGGTTGACTAGTCTTAATCTAATCTAATCAATAATGGGGGAAAGGATTGCCGGATTATATAACTCAAAACATAACCACTCCTATTCAGAAAGGCTGTGGGGAATGTAGTGTCCTTCATAACAATACTTCTCAATCTTAGCGGCATATTAGAATAATCTGGGAAGTTTTTAAATCTCAATGCCTAATCCTCACAAAACAATTCATTCAGTATCTCAGGGCTGGACCCAGGCGACAGTAGTGCATTAACCTGCCCAGAGGATTCCAATTTTCAGCCAACATTGAAAACCACTTGTAAAATAGAGGACATAGTGGTGAACATGCCTGTATAAACAGTATCCCAAAACAAGTATGAATCACAAATCACAATTGTGTTGGCTTTACAATCATAATGGTTTATTTTTGACCTGAATCCAAAACTCAACTGAGTGAACCAAAGCATCATTTAAGGGCAAGAATATGTTTAATCAGACAGATTTGGGCATTAACCTAGTGGTTAAGTGGATTTGAGAAACTTAAACATTGATAAACTTCAGTTTCTTTATCTATAAATGGAAGTAAAACCGACATGGTAGGTGATCAAATGTTAGTTGCTTCCTCCTCCATGTATGGGATAGATTTTCTTTAAAAGTGTAATTCGGGGTATTATCAGACTTAAACCTCTCATAAATCCCATGGAATGGGTATAATGTTGTTATTCCAGTTTGACGGATGATAAAACTGAAGATAATTTTTTAATGGCTAATTGAGAAACAAAGCTGAGTCAAGCACAGGCTAATTAGCCCCAAGCCCCAAATTCTTAACCATTCCACTTTACCTCGTCTCTAAAATAGCTACTGTCTTCCCTGTCATAAAGCAAAGACCAATGTCCATGTGCATAAGGCATGGAAATGAGGTGCTGGGAAGAGAGAACAGTGCTGTTAGTGATGTGGTATGGCACATGTGCTACTGGCATCCTGGTAATTGTCCTGCTCTTTCTCTTCCCTCAGGCTAAGTTATCAATTGCAGGCAGCTCAGTCCTGTCCTAGAAGGTCATAATGCAATTCTTCAAAGATGATACTGTCAGTAGATTTCTGAAAAATCATCAGAATGTGCTTCTTACAGTTTTTGCCTACATAAGCATAACACAGTCTGTACTTTTTCATAGACTAAAGAATGTTAGTGATACAAACCTATAAATAACCATTTCCAATTAACCTTCCTCTACCCTCCCTGTCTTTCCATTTGGTCCAAGTTAATGTTCCTACAGAAGCCAATTACAATTGTCACTTGTTTTTCAGATACATCTCTTTTCGTGTTTATAATGTTTCTGGTATCTTCTTGTAGTTAATTCCTGTAAGCTCCCTGGATAAATTCATTAGCCAGGATGGTTTCCACTTTAACTAAACTGCATTTGTACTTCTTTGCATCTCTTCAAAACATTCATTCCTCAGTTTAAGACACTTACAGAAAAAACATCCACCAAGACTTAGATTTGGATTTAAGAGTTAGAATTAGAACAAGCCCAAGTTCTGAATTTAAGTCTGTTTTTGGCATGCTGCACTTACTCTCTTTCATTTCTATAACTTCTCACTATTCAGACCTTTTCATCTGCCACTTTCCCTATTAAAATGTAACCATTCCATACTAAAGCGCCCTTGGTTCTCTGCTACATAATAATAATCTCCACTTTCTACCTTATCATTTTACCCCTCTCAACTGGATTATTCCTGCTGGCACACAAGCTTGTTTTAAAAAAAAAAAAAAAACCTCTTCCTTGAGCCCCCATTACCTTAAAGTTACTATCCCACTTTTGTACACCACTTACAATAAAGTCAATCAAAAGAGTTGGTGATAGTCACTCTCTTACTTCCTCACCATCTAGCCATTTTGAAACTACTCCAAACTTTCACCCCCAGCACTCCACTGAAACAATTATCATCAAAATTACCAACTACTCCTCTTGCTAAAGTCAATGGTCAATCCTCTGCCCTCATCTTCCTCAATCTCACAGCAGCATTCTACAGTATTATTAGTACCTCCTTCCTGAAACATGTTCTTATCTTGGCTTCCATGACAGCAGACTCCATATTTTTCCTTGTTGGTTGTTCCTTCATAGTCTCCTTTCTTGCATCTTTCCCTTCTGCCTAACTTCTGAGTATTATTCCTCACCAAAATTGTCTCCCAAAGGCAATATCATGAGCTCACATGATGCTGAACACCCTCTAAGTACTAAGCACTTCCAAATTTACGCCTCCAACCTTGACCGCTTCTCAAGTAAGGACCTGCACATCTACTTCCACACTTGTTTAATGTATCGTATTGTATGTTTAACAGGCATTTCAGATTTAACACGTCCAAAACAGAACTCTTGGTTTTCAAACCCATAACCTGTACCTCTGCAATTTTCCCTACCTCACGTGGCCATTGCTCTTGATTCCTTGGCTCTTTCATCCACACTTTTATCCTTGATTTGTCTCCTTCATTCCCTCCACGTCCCTACCTGACCCCCATATGGCATTCATCAATCCATCAGCTGATACTTTAGGTTCCACCTCTGAAATGCATTCCAAATCCAGCCACCTCTCACTAATTCCACTGTTATCACTTTAGTCCAAGCCATTGTCAGTTTACTCTAGGTTAAGTGTAATAGTCTCCCAGATTGTCTCTCTGCTTCTAATCTTGCTTTCCCCTACAATCCATTCTCCATTCAACAGATAGATCAAAGAAATATATCAAAAAGTATCTTACCCCTAAAACTTCCAGTGGCATTTAACTGTACCTGGAATAACATTTAGCTCTTTACCTTGGCTGACATTTTCAATGGTCTAATCCCTGTGTGGCCTTTATGGTTTCCTCCCTAAGATATACTCTTTCTTCAAATGATTGGCCTGAACCAGTGGTTCTCAAACTTGAAGGTCAAATGGCCTAATTCAAGGACTGGGACTACAGATGTATAGGATGAGCCTGGAGCATCTTGCCTTGCCATAAAGTGTGTGTGTGCGCGCACACACACACACACACTGGGGCGGGGGGTATGTTAAAGAGGCATAGGAGCCAACTGAAAGAACTCCCAGTGACCAAAGCTAGAATTGGTTGAGGTACAAAATCAAGTAGTATTGGATTATAACCCAATCCATGAGTCTAAAAAATCCATAACTCCATAATGATATAAATAAATGATTGAATACATTAATAAACAGAGACAAGAGACAAATCTCTCATGTAGAATTCCAAATAAATACAGATAATCTACCATAAAGGAAAAATCTGACAACCACTCCTTCAACCAGGGTATCAAGGTCAGCATCAACCTTCATAAATCATGGTGATGGTGTGTATTCTGGAAGAAAGTGACCATTTAATTCTGTGGTCTTCCTTCCAAAAACCCATGGTGCCCATCTAATCATAACGAAAACGCCAAATTCCAGTAGAGGGGTATCCTACAATAGACCCAACCAGTACTCAGAACTGTCAGAGTTCTCAAAAACAACAAATCTGTGAGAAACAATCACACTTAAGAGGATCCTTTTTTTTATGGCTGCAGAGTATTCCTTAATTGTATATACGCTGTTTCTTTTTTTTTTAATTTATTTATTATTATTATACTTTAAGTTTAGCCAGAGATTTACATGTGCCATAACATGCAGGTTTATTACATGTATACTTGTGTATGTTGGTCTGCTGCACCCATCAACTCGTCATTTACAGGTATAACTCCCAATGCAATCCTCCCTCTCCCTCCCATGATAGGCCCGATTGTGTGATGTTCCCCTTCACGCAGGTCAAGTGATCTCATTGTTCAGTTCCCACCTATGAGGTGAGAACATCGCGATTGTTTGGTTTTCTGTTCTTGTGATAGTTTGCTAAGAATGATGGTTTCCAGCTGCATCCATGTCCCTACAAGGCCTTAAACTCATCCTTTTTATGGCTGCATAGTATTCCATGGTGTATGTGCTTACATTTTCTTAATCCAATCTGTCACTGATGGACATTTGGGTTGATTCCAAGTCTTTGCTATTGTGAATAGTGCATAATAAACATCGTGTGCATGTGTGTCTTTATAGCAGCATAATTTATAATCCTTTGGGTATATCCCCAGTAATGGGATGGCTGGTCATATAATTTGCATCTAGTTCTAGATCCTTGAGGAATGCATGCATACTGTGTTTTCCATAATGGTTGAACTAGTTCCCCACAATCCACCAACAGTGTAAAAGTGTTCCTATTTCTCCACATCCTCTCCAGCACCAGTTGTTTCCTGACTTTTTAATGATCGCCATTCTAACTGAATTGTGAGATGGGTATCTCATTGTGGTTTTGATTTGCATTTCTCCTGATGGCCAGTGATGATGAGCATTTTTTCATATGTCTGTTGCTGTATGAATGTCTTCTTTTTGAGAAGTGTCTGTTCATATCTTGCCCACTTTTGATGGGGTTGTTTGTTGTTTTTTCTTGTAAATTTGTTTGAGTTCTTTGTAGGTTCTGGATATTAGCCCTTTGTCAGATGAGTAGATTACCAAGAATTTTCTCCCATTCTGTAGGTTGCCTGTTCCTCTGATGGTAGTTTATTTTGCTGTGCAGAAGCTCTTTAGTTTAATTAGATCCCATTTGTCAATTTTAGCTTTTGCTGCCGTTGCTTTTGAGGGTGTTTTAGACGCAGAAGTCTTTGCCCATGCCTATGTCTGAATGGTACTACCTAGGTTTTCCTCTAAGTTTTATGGTATTAGGTCTAACATTTAAGTCTCTATCCATCTTGAATTAATTTTCGTGCAGGGTAAGGAAAGGATCAGTTTCAGCTTTCTACTTATGGCTAATTTTCCCAGCACCATTTATTAAATAGGGAATCCTTTCCCCATTTCTTGTTTTCTCCAGGTTTGTCAAAGATCAGATGGCTGTAGATGTATTGGTATTATTCTGAGGACTCTGTTCTGTTCCATTGGTCTATATCTCTGTTTTGGTACCAATTACCACCATGCTGTTTTGTTGCTGTAGCCTTGTAGTATGGTTTAAAGTCAGGTGGCGTGATGCCTCCAGCTTTGTTCTTTGACTTAGGATTGTCTTGGAGATCTGCGGGCTCTTTTTTGGTTCCATATGAACTTTAAAGCAGTTTTTCCAATTCTGTGAAAACTCATTGGTAGCTTGATGGGATGGCATTGAATCTATAAATTACCTTGGGCAGTATGGCCATTTCCGCGATATTGATTCTTCCTATCCATAGGCATGGTATGTTCTTCCATTTGTTTGTGTCCTCTTTTATTTCACTGAGCAGTGGTTTGTAGTTCTCCTTGAAGGAGTCCTTCCATCCCTTGTCTTAAGTTAGGATTCCTAGGAGTATTTGATTCTCTTTTGAAGCTGTGTGTGAATGGAAGTTCATTCATGATTTGGCTCTGTGTTTGTCTGTTATTGTGTATAAGAATGCTTGTGATTTTTTGCACATTAGGTATATCCTGAGACTTTGCTGAAGTTGCTTATCAGCTTAAAAGGAGATTTTGGGCTGAGACAATGGGGTTTTTCTAAATATACCAATCCATGTCATCTGCAAACAGGGACAATTTGACTTCTTCTTTTTTCTAACTGAATACCTGCTGATTTCTTTCTCTTGCCTGATTGCCCAGCCAGAACTTCCAACACTATGTTGAATAGGAGTGGTGAAGGGCATCCTGTCTTAATGCCAGTTTTCAAAGGGAATTTTTCAGTTTTGCCCATTCAGTATGATATTGGCTGTGGGTTTGTCATAAATAGCTCTTATTATTTGAGAGTCGCGTTCCCATCAATACGAATTTATTGAAGCGTTTTTTATGAAGGGCTGAATTTATCAAAAGCCTTTTCTGCATCTATTGAGATAATCATGTGGTTCTTGTCTTTGGTTCTGTTTATATGCTGGATTATGTTTATTGATTCGCGAATGTTAGACCAGCCTTGCATCCCAGGGATGAAGCCCACTTGATCATGGTGGATAAGCTTTTGATGTGTTGTTGAATCCGGTTTGCCAGTATTTTGTTAGAGGTTTTGCATCACGATGTTCATCAGAGATATTGGTCTAAAATTCTCTTTTTGTTATTAATCTCTGCCAGGCTTTGGTATCAGGATGATGTTGGCCTCATAAAATGGGTGGGGAGGATTCCCTCTTTTTCTAATGGAAGTTGGAATAGTTTCAGAAGGGAATGGTACCAACTCCTCCTTATACACTCTGGTAGAATTCAGCTGTGGTCGGTCCTGGACTTTTTTTGGTTGGTAGGCTATTAATTATTGCCTCAATTTCAGAGCCTACTGTTCGGGTCTATTCAGGGATTCAACTTCTTCCTGGTTTAGTCTTGGAAGTGTAAGTGTCAGGAAATTATCCATTTCTTCTAGGTTTTCCAGTTTATTTGCGTAGAGGTGTTTATAGTATTCTCTGATGGTAGTTTTGTATTTCTGTGGGGTTGGTGGTGATATTCCCTTTATCATTTTTAATTAGATGGAGTTGATTCTTCTCTCTTTTCTTCTTTATTAGTCTTGCTAGTGGTCTGTCAATTTTGTTGATCTTTTCAAAAACCAACTCCTGGATTCATTGATTTTTTGGAGGGTTTTGTGTCTCCTATCTCCTTCAGTTCTGCTCTGATCTTGGTTATCTCTCTTGCCTTCTGCTAGCTTTGGAATGTGTTTGCTCTTGCTTCTCTAGTTCTTTTTTTAATTGCGATGTTAGAGTGTCAATTTTTGATCTTTCCTGCTTTCTCTTGTGGGCATTTAGTGCTATAAATTTCCCTCTACACTGCTTTAAATGCTGTCCCGAGATTCTGGTATGTTGTATCTTTGTTCTCATTGGTTTCAAAGAACATCTTTATTTCTACCTTCAACCGTTGTTATGTACGCAGTAATTAATTCAGGAGCAGGTTGTTCAGTTCCATGTAGTTGGCCGGTTTTGATTGAGTTTCTTAGTCCTGGAGTTCTAGTTTGATTGCACTGTGGTCTGAGACAGTTTGTTATAATTTCTGTTCTTGTACATTTGCTGAGGGTGCTTTACTTCCAATTATATGGTCAATTTTTAGATGAGGTACGATGTGGTGCTGAGAAGAATGTATATTCTGTTGATTTGGGGTGGAGAGTTCTATAGATGTCTGTGGGTCTGCTTGCTGCAGAGATGGTTCAATTCCTGGATATCCTTGTTAACTTTCTGTCTTGTTGTTGATCTGTCTAATGTTGACAGTGGAGTGTTGAAGTCTCCCATTATTATTGTGTAGAATTCCTAAGTCTCTTTGTAAGTCTCTAAGGACTTGCTTTTATGAATCTAGGTGTGCTCTGTATTGGGTGCATATATATTTGGAGGATTAAGCTCTTCCTGTTGAATTGATCCTTTACCATTATGTAATGGCTTCTTTGTCTCTTTTGATCTTTGATGGTTTTAAAAGTCTGTTTTATCAGGAACTAGGATTGCAACCCCTGCTTTCTTTTGTTCTCCATTGTATGCAAATCTTCCTCCATCCTTTATTTTGAGGTCTATGTATGTCTCGTGTGAGATGGGTCTCCTGAATACAGCAGACTGATGGCTCTTGACTCTTTATCAGTTTGCCAGTCTGTGCTGTTGGAGCATTTGGTCCATTTACATTTAAGATTAAGATTGTTATGTGTGAACTTGATCCTGCCATTATGATATTAACTGGTTATTTTGCTTTCGTTAGTTGATGCAGTGTCTTCCTAGCACCGATGGTCTTTACATTTTGGCATGTTTTGCAATGGCTGGTACGGTTGTTCCTTTCCATGTTGAGTGCTTCCTTCAGGGTCTCTTGTAAGGCAGGCCTGAGTGGTGACAAAATCTCTAAGCATTTGCTTATCTGTAAAGGATTTTATTTCTCCTTCACTTATATGAAACTTAGTTTGGCTGGATGTAAAATTCTGGGTTTAAAATTCTTTTCTTTAAGAATGTTGAATATTATTTACTCTCTCTTCTGGCTTGAAGTTTCTGCCGAGAGATCTGCTGTGAGTCTGATGGAAAGCTTCCTTTGTGGGTAACCCGACCTTTCTCTCTGGCTGCCCATGAATTTTTCCTTCATTTCCACTTTGGTGAATCTGGCAATTATGTCTTGGAGTGCTCTTCTGAGGAGTATCTTTGTGGCGTTCTCTGTATTTCCTGGATTTGAATGTTGGCCTACTAGGTTGAGGAAGTTCTCCTGGATGATATCTGAAGAGTGTTTTTCCAACTTGGTTCCATTTCCCCACTCACTTTCAGGCACCCCAATCAGACGTAGATTTGGTCTTTTTTACATAATCCCATATGCTTGCAGGCTTTGTTCATTTCTTTTTTTCTTCTTTTTCTTTTGGTTTCTCTTCTGCTTCATTTCATTCATTTGATCCTCAATGGCTGATACTCTTTCTTCCAGTTGGTCAATTAAACACTGAAGCTTATTGCATTTGTCACGTATTTCTCGTCATGGTTTCATCTCTTTCATTTAGTTTAGGACCTTCTCTGCATTAATTAGTCTGGCCGTCAATTCTTCCACCTTTTTTCAAGATTTTAGTTTCTGCTGGAGTGCGTAATTCCTCCTTTAGCTCTCTGAAATTTGATGGACTAAAGCCTTCTTCTCTCATCTCGTCAAAGTCATTCTCCGTCCAGCTTTGATCCGTTGCTGGCGATGAGCTAAGCTCACTTTGCGGGGAGATGTGCTCTTATTTTTTTGAATTCCAGCTTTCTGCCCTGCTTTTCCCCATCTTTGTGGTTTTATCTGCCTCTGGTCTTTGATGATGGTGATGTACTGATGGGGTTTGGTGTAGGTGTCCTTCCTGTTTGATAGTTTTCGTAACAGTCAGGACCCTCAGCTGTAGGTCTGTTGGAGATTGCTTGAGGAGTCCACTCCTGACCCTGTTTGCCTGGGTATCAGCAGCAGAGGCTGCAGAGATAGAATATTTCTGGTGGCGAGTGTACCTGTCTGATTCTTGCTGGAAGCTTCCTCTCGGGGTGTACTCCCACCCTGTGAGGTGTGGGGTGTCAGACTGCCCCCCTGGTGGGGGATGTCTCCCAGTTAGGCTACTCGGGGTCAGGGACCCTTGAGCAGGCAGTCTGTCGTTCTCAGATCTCAGCCTCCCGTGTTGGGAGATCCACTGCTCTCTTCAAAGCTGTCAGACAGAGTGGTTTAGATCTGCAGGAGTTTCTGCTGCTTTGTTGTTGTTGTTGTTGTTGTTGTTGTGTGGCTGTGCCCTGTCCCCAGAGGTGGAGTCTACAGAGACAGAGCCACCATGAGCTGTGAGCTCCACACCCATTGGAGCTTCCCAGCAGCTTTGTTCTTAAGCCTCAGCAATGGCGGAGCCTCCCCAACCTGCGCTGCTGCCTTGCCGGTAGATCACAGACTGCTGTGCCAATGAGGGAGGCTCATTAGGCGTGGGACCCTCCCACGGCCAGGTGTGGGATATGATCTCCTGGTGTGCCTGTTTTGCTTAAAGTGCAATATTATTGGGGTGGGAGTTGCGATTTTTCCAGGTGTTGTGTCTCAGTTCCCTGGCTGAGGAAAAGGTCCCTTCCCCTTGCTTCCCAGGTGGCCCGATGCCTGGCCCTGCTTCAACTCTAGCTGGTGGGGCTGCAACAGCTGACCAGCACCGATGTCCGGCCTCCCCAGTGAGATGAACCCAGTACCTCAGTTGAAAATGCAGAAATCCACCCGATCTTCTGTGGCTGGCGCTGGGAGTTGGAGACTGGAGCTGTTCCTATTGATGCATCTTGCTCCATCCCTCCGTGCCACATTTTCTTAATCAGTCTGTCACTGATGGACATTTGGGTTGATTCAAGTCTTAGCTATTGTGGTGTGCATAATAAACATATGTGTGCGTGTGTCTTTATAGCAGCATGATTTATAATCCTTTTGGGTATATACCCAGTAATGGGATGGCTGGGTCATATGGTACATCTAGTTCTAGATCCTTGAGGTCGCCCGTACTGTTTTCCATAATGGTTGAACTAGTTTACAATCCCACCAACAGTGTAAAAGTGTTCCTCTTTCTCCACATCCTCTCCAGCACCTGTTGTTTGTGTCCTTTGTAGGGACATGGATGCAGCTGGAAACCATCATTCTTAGCAAACTATCACAAGAACCAGAAAACCAAAACACCGTATGTTTCTCACTCATAGGTGGGAACTGAACAATGAAGATCCACTTGGACTCGGGAAGGGGAACATCACACACACGAGGAGACTATCATGGGAGGGGAGGGAGGGGATTGCATTAGGAGTTATACCTGATGTAAATGTGAGTTGATGGGTGCTGGCGAGTTGATGGGTGCAACACAGCAACGTAAGCACAAGTATACATATGTAACAAACCTGCCGTTATGCACATGTACCCTAGAACTTACAGTATAATAATAATAAAATTTAAAATAAAAAAATTAAAAAAAAAAAAAAAAAAAAAATAAATAAAGAGTTCAACTTAAAAAAAAAAAAAAAAAAAGAGGATCCTAAGGAGATCTAATAATTAAATGTAATACAGTTTCCTGGAACAGAAAAAAAGACAGTAGGTAAAATAGGAAAATGTGAATAAACTTTGGACTTTAGTTAATAATGTATCAAAATTGTTTTATTGAAATAATGTCTATTTTTAAAATTTTAAAAACCAGAAAAAATAAAGACAAACCTTACGGGGGAATTTACAGACTTTTTGAGAAGACACTGAACTGCTCCGGGGCTTGAAATGGGAGTTTAAGTAAATCTCATTCAGATCCCAAGTGGCTTCTGATTTACACCACAAACTTTCTAAGACAAGGCAATGCTTTAATGCTCTAAGAGTAAACACTGCTTCCCTCTTTCCTTCTTCTCAAATGCACAGTAAAATTTGTCTCAGTCTTCCCAGGCCTTATTCATCTGAAGAAGTCCTGATGATCATTTATTTTTAACTTTTCCAAACTTAGGGATACATCATAATTGTCAATAAATCTCACAAATTTACACTTTGTTTCTGCCTTGAATGTATATTTAAAAGTGTAAAAAAAAATTAAGTGTGCATGAGAATTACCTGGAGGGCTTGTGAAAACACTGATGACTGGACCTTACTCTCTGATTTTCTAATTCTTGCATTTCTAGTAAGTTCTAAGGTAATACTGATACTGCTGTTCTGAGGACTATTTTCAGAGCCACTCAGCAAAACCAAACATGGTAACTGCATACTTATCAATATATTTTTAAGCATGGGTAGGAGATCCAAACACAGTCAACAATATATGAGAGGAAATTAGATACGTTACTTCTGGAAAAAGGCTTCCTCATCCTAACATAAAAAAAATGCACAGACCCCTTTCACCTGCATGTGTTGTGCTTGAATTTACTACCTAAACCAACTGCAGCCAACATGAGTTCATGAAGGGGCTGCCCAAAGATGGCAGAGCAAAGAGATGGAAAAAAATCTGTATCTTTGATCATGTCTTTGAGCTATTGAATCAACCAACCCTGAAGTCTTCCCTATCTCCAAATATCCTATGTGAAATAAACTATTTCCCTTTTGTCTAAGCCAACTTGAGTCATACTCCTCGGTTCCTTATAGCGGAGATCATCCTGAGGCTACCTCTGAGATTCCAGTTCCTTCCACTCTCCCCATTATTTATGAGCTCCAACCTCACTGGCCTTCAGTTTCTCAAACCTACAAAGTTTATTCTGCATCAGCTTCTGCCATTGGTAGTCCCTCTACCTGAACACTCTACCCCCAGATCTCCCCATGGCTGGCTCCTTCTTTTCACTTGGGATCTTAACCCAAATGTCACCTCTTCAAAGATGTCTTCCCAGATACCCAATCCAAAGTGGCATTTTCTACCCTACTTCCAATATTCTTTATCCTATTACCACATTTTATTTTCTTCTGAGTATTTACATCCTAAATTATATCACAATATTTGTATGTTTCCTAACTTCCTTGCTCATTTTCAGCCTTTACCACATCCCTCTCTTTCTGCAATGTAAGAGACTGAAAATTTGTGACCATCTCTGTGTTGTTCATCTCTGTACCTCCAGTGCCTAGAAGAGTGCCTAGGAACGTGGTGGCTGCTTAACAAATATTCATGTAATATTCATGTAATGAATAATGTTAAAAGGCTAACACACGTTCACTTTTAAATAAATGGAATCTTTGTCCAAATGTGAGAATTTCAGAGGGATCATTGAGATCATAAAGTTTCATCTGAAAGATTCTCTTCAGAAAGAAATCATTCTGTGTAAAAAGGCATATATGGCATCTACACATAGTATACTCAGATTCTAAATTAAAGATTAAGCCAGCTGTCACCAGAACTCCTGGCGTAGAAAGACAATTGCCAACAGATCCATATACAGGGCTGCAGCAATGCCAAGCAAAAGAAAGGGCGACAACTTTCTAAAGTCAAAAGTCAGCCAGAGCAGAGAAAGACCCCATCTCTGGGCCAGGGAGCTTCCTGTTAATAAGATAAAAGATTATTTCATGTATTTGTACTTTTTAAATAATAGTTTATGTTTAAATATAAATCAAAGGGAGGAATCACTGAGCCCTTAACCTGACCCAGAAAGTCAAGCCGGTTTCCTAGAAGAGGGGATCAGAGGTAGGTTTAGAAAGGAACGTGGGCAACGGGAGCTGAAAAGCACATCTCCTACTTGTTCTTCAGAGAAAAGCCCCATCCAAAGGGCACCCTGAGGACCATCTGGAGCACAGTGGTGTGATCATTTGTTTCTTCCTCCAATATCTACAAGTTCCCTGTTCTCTGGATTAATTTTCTACTCCGAACCCACTTACAGGAGGCACCCTGCCTGTCTCCTTCTGGAACATCATCCTATAGGTCAGACAAACTGTCTCTCCCCATATTGCATTTTCATTCCACTTTTGCAATTCAAAAAGCCCCTTTACTGAAGCCAGTCTGGCCTGATAGATGAGCAGAATCAGCAACTACTGACTGAGATAGAATACATGGTTGAGAGACAATGTGTTTAACTCCCAAAATACTTCCTCAGCCACTGCCCATAATTAAACTTCACCCAGAACAGCCCAATATCCTTTAAAAGTAATCCTTATTTTATACAGTGTTCATGTACTAACTTTCTTTAAGAGTCTTGCTTTTAAATTATTAAAAGCAATTATTAAATTATTAAAATTATTAAAAATTATTTCAGTAATTATTTTAATAAAGAGCCAGGCACAAGTTCCTAGAGGACCATATCCAGTCACTGGAAGATATATTAGAGTGACCTACTACCTATTCAGAACAAGTTTAAGCAAAATAGAATTTCCTATCTATGGCCTTTAACTGGTTGAATATTCAAAAGAAGAATTTTGTGTTTTCTAAAAATTACTTTTTAAGCCCAAGGGATATCTTCTCAGTCTCCTTCTCTAGGAAAAACAAAAAACAAATAACCAAAAAAAAAAAGCACTCTCTTTTTCCCATTTATCATCCAAATAAATCACAATATGTATTTAAAGAGTGAGAAGCTAGAAAGCCCAAAGCATAGGACTATCAAACATTTCTGTTCAGAATTATGAGTGTGGATAAGAACTCTTCTCACTATTGCTATACATTATCATTCATGCATGGATTCATAGACAGAATAATCAGTTATAAAAGGCTTTCTAAGTTAGGTTTGGCTTATAAATCACTCTGCCCTAAATTTACTTTCATTTTTATTTGCGCCTGATTCCTATAAACAACCTATATTTATCCCGTGTGGTCTTTATATCTGATTGTAGACTGATTTGGGACTGTTTGTCCTGATTTTGCTATTAATTATTCTGTTTCTTTATTTGCCTACTTACTCCGTTAAGGCTTAACAAAAGTCAAAAAATCATTTTCAAAAATTAGTCTTGTGTTAATTTGTAATTAGGACTATTAGGGTGTGCCTTCACTCATTTATTACAGTTACTAAATGCCTATATAACAGACGTTACACTAGGCATTATAGGAAAAAGTAAAAATGAAGACAGTTTCTACCCATCATGTCAGTTGCACTATGGTAAGGAATCCATTAAGACAAGAGTTATATGAGTAGAAAGTAGTAAATCTACCCCTTAGATTTCACCAAGGTTTGGTGGGGTAACACAGCTGGAACCCAGCAGACGAAAGAGAAACCAGGCCCAAGAGAAACAACTCATTAGGAAAGATTATGTAGTAAATTTCATTGTCAAGAACATACACAAATACAAGAAATACACATAAATTGAAGAATGAAAGGATGACACAGAATATTTGGCTTTAGAAAAAATGGAGGGGGTGAGAGGAGTGAATTATTGCAAAACTGTGCAACAGACAACATCCCAGACTAAGAACATATTTGATTAACAAACAATATGCCAGATTAAGAAAATATACAATTTATTAAACTTTGATACAGATAAACCTTGTAAGTAAAATTTACACATGTGATGTAAGAGATCAACAATCAGGACATCTCATTTGGACAAATCCTATCTGAGAAATTCTAAACTTTCTTTCCAAAATGTATTTATCTCTGAAAGTATAGAAAATACCCTGTGAAACTACTTCTCTAATGGGGAATAAAGAGCTGGTTACATGAAAATATCAAAATCTTATGAGAAGCACATAAACTTGGATTTTGCAATAACTACAAAAGGAGAATTTAGCCAACTCAAGAATATACATGATCTGGAAAGCCAGATTCTAAGACTTACAAAAGAAAAGTAAGATCAAGTCCATTCTCTGATCTCTAGAAAGGAAAATGTCCCACAAAGTTGGAAGACTTTAAAAGTAATTTTTATTATATAGCATTAACTCCTGATCAAATGATAAGAAATGTATTCAAATAAGTGTTATATGAAATTATTTTCAAATGGGAACAAGTAGTAGCAAAGGCCACATAAAAAAGAACTGTAATTGCCTGACAGGTAATTCCTGCACACTGCACAGACAAAAACCAGTTCACCGAGACTGTGGTATTGAAGCAGAGAAAAAGTCTAATGGATGCAAGGCTGGCCACACTGAAGAACTGGAGTTGTCACTCAAATCAGTTCTCTCCAAGAACTCAGAGGCTAGGGTTTTTACAAATAATTTGGTGGGCAGTGGGCTAGGGAATGGGTCCTGCTGCTTGGTTGGAGATGAAATCACAGGGGTGAGGAAAACAGCCCTCACGCACTGAGTCTACCTCTGGGTAGGGGCCATAGGACCAGATGAGCATGAGTAAGAGTTCTGGGTGGGTTCAGTCAGTTTCCAGAATGCAATAATCTGAAAATCATCTCAAAAGCCACATCTTGGGTTCTACAATAGTGACGTTAACTATAGGAGCAATTGGGGAATTCACAAACCTTGTGACCTCTGGCCACATAACCCTTGAATAGCAAGAGGTCATAGAAACTATGCCTACATTTTAACAAAATTCAGGCCCCTCCCATAATCCTAATATCATGGCCTTTCACTAGTTTTTGGTCCCTGAGCAAGGAGGGGGTCAATTTTAGGGACTGACTATTATCATCCTTGTTTCCAAGTTAAACTATAAACTAAACTCCTCCCATGGTTAGTTTGGCCTTTGCCCAGGAATGAGTGAGGACAGCCAGCCTATGAGGCTAGAAGCAAGATGGAGTCAGCCATGTGAGATTTCTCTCACTGTCATAATCTTTGCAAACAAAGGTGGTTTCAGGATCAATGCAGATGTCCAGATGGTCCTCTGCTGAGCTCAGAATTTTTTTAAATGTACAAAAGTTGGAAATAAGATGCATAGGCAATAATGATAAGTCTCAAAATTAGAAAAAAACTAGGGCAAGTTGGGCTAAAACCTTATGATACACTGAGGCTTGATGGAAATTACAACAAAGAACTAAAGAATAAACATAGAAGGGATGAAAGGAAGCCACATAATGAAATATTTTATACATCAGAGGGAAGACATCAATGAAATAATAAATTCAGCTGAAGCTCATGAACAAGGGAACAAGATTGAAAAGAGTGGTGGGTTGGGCTTCTGTGACACTGGTTTTTCACCCCTGACTTTTCCACCTTAATTCCTTGAATTTCAGTTTCCTTCTTTATCCTAAAAGCTCTTTATGTTAGGGAATGCATTTGGATATGTATGTGGGTAATCCACAGGCAGTATTTGGTCCTTCTCCGTCTTCTCAGGACCTCATTTTCTAGGTGGATTCTTTTCTTTTACCATCTTAGCTCCTACATCTATGTTCAACCTTCTTGGCTTCTTGGGGTCCTCTTACTCTAGAGTGTTTAGGTGTGTAAGGACAAATGCAAATTTAAAATACAGCTTCATTCTCCATATTGAAAACAAATAAAGAAATTTTTCTTCCCCTCCTTTTTCTCAGTGCATTTACCATAGAAAGTTTGGAATTGTGAGTTCTTTCTCATCTTTTTGAAATATATATAAATCTTTTTGAAGACTACATTGACCTTTTGTTCCCTTAATGACCCAGGAATGTCTTTCTCACAAATTTGGAAGATGACAGGAGATAGCATTCCTATACCCCAATTTCTATTGGAGGGTGGGAGCCTAACTTCAGTAGGCTCCTTGCTCCAAGAGGCAAAACTACCTTTTGTCACAAAGAGATGTTTGTTTTTTCTCCAGATAAAGTTAATTAGCTAACACATACGGTCACTTTAATTACCAGGTAAAATTTGGATAAATTTTCTATGACAAATGGTGTTGTCAACCCCTCTTGCTTGAGGACTAGTTATTGTTTATCTTGAAAATATGTATGCAACATCTATATATAAAAGGGAGATTTCTGTTTTTGCAGTCTCTTAGTGGATTGCTTGTGATGTGCATCACATTCTGGTTTAGTGCTTATTCAATCATTAAAAATGTTTTTTTTCTCTCTCTCTACTACCTTTGGGAAGAAGATTTCTAGGTGGGGAGACTGTTTTTAATATATTTCTCCAATAGGTGCCAACCATTCTTTTCCTGCTAACTCTTTGAAAATTAACATCTATAAACATATATACTCTGTGGCAGGAGTCATAAGACAAATATATGCTTACTGGGAAAGAGGTAAACTTACAGTACACCTAATTTGAGAGTGTTGCTTTATTAAATCTCAATAGTTGACATTTTAAACCTACATTCGTTATTGTTGTACTAAAATTTTTGAGAATCGTTTTCTGTTTGTGGGTTTTTTTTTTTTTTTTTTTTTTTGCTTGATTCCATGTAAGTAAAGATCAGAATTGAACTTAAGTTGAGTTTCTGCCCTGAAAAAAAAGGTTATGATCCATTTAATAATGTTGAAATCGCATCTGGAAATTTTTCCAAATGGAAAAAATAGCACTTTTGGTATTTTTATTGGTATACAATATCTGAATGCTAAATATTTGCAGTCTACATAATGGAAGAATTGTCGTGTTCTACTGAAATCATCTGTTTCACAGGAGGTCACTGAAACCATGGAAACCATTTGACAACATATTTTCTCCCACCAGCTGCTAGAAATTGATAATAATTGGCCTTTGACAGATATTTCCTGATGGAAGTGATGTATCTCCCTTAAGAGACAGAGACTAACAGTCATATTAGTCATTATACTAATTCATGGACCACAGCAAAACAAAGAAGGCCAGGTGGTGATGAATATACAGGATATAGTGAGGGTTATGGAGGGCTAAGTTCTCTGTGGTCAGTAACTAATATGTTTTGGGAATACAGAGAGTTTAACAAAATTATCAAAGATGTCATTGCAATGGTAAGACAGAGAATGTAGACGACATGTGAGTTTCATGTTACAAGTCATCTATCATTGGGAGTGACTGATTAGAGCACTGTGTTGAGGAAGATTCTGAGGCTGTGTCTGTCACAAGTGTAGAGGCAAAGAGTAGCAGCCTATGGGTCATGTATTTGGCTGTTCCTAATCTAAAAGTTCGTTTTGTAACTCATGCCTTGGTTAGACCTATTGACAGAGTATAGGCTGTCCTGGTCTGCAAGAGAGAGCCAAGAAATGACCGCAACTGGTTAGATGAGGAGATCTGACAGACTTTAGCATAAGGAATGACTGGTAAATTTTGACCAGGGAGGGAGGGGCCAAGATGGCCTACTAGAAGCAGTGGCGATTGGAGACTCCCATTGAAAAGATTCAAAACACAGTGCAAATCCTGCACCAGCAACCAAGGTACCCAGATTCTGTCATTAGGACAGACTAGGCAGCTGGCATGAACCACGGAGAGGAAGGATGAACAGTGTGGTACAGCAACCTACCTGAGAGCCACAAGGGGCAGGGGAGCCCCCACCCCCAGCCAAGGGAGGTGGTAAGTTAGCATGCCACCCAGTCTAGAAAACTGTTCCTTTTCCATAAAACTGTGCCTTTTCCATAAAACTGTGCCTTTTCCATGAAACTGTGCAATCCACGGATTGGAAGATCCCACTCATTATTAGCCCACACCACTGGGACCTTGGGTCCCAACCACGAAGCTGCACAGATTCTCAACAGCCACTCAACTAGAATTGGCTTAAGCCTGCTGTGTTCCCTGGGGGACGGAAGGCCATCACCACTGCTGCAGCTGCCTGCTGTCTAAGCAGACTGAACTCCTTGCGGGAGGGGCAGCAATCAACACTGGAGGAGTTGCAGGAACTCCAACTCCAGCCAGGGGCTCAGGGAGAGCATTCTGATCTCCCTGGGCCTGAGCCCCTAGCAGGAGGAGAAGCTGTAGTCTCCGCGGACCAGCACACTTAGTCTTTCCTTCTGCTAGCTCTGAGGACTCCAGGCAGCCCAGATGAACGGACTTCCCCCCAGCACAGCACATCCCCTCCACAAAGTGACAGCCAAAGTGCCTCATTAAACAGATCCTGCTTGCCATGCCAAACAACTGGGTGAGAACCCCCAACAGGAGTTGTCAGACATCCTATACAGGAACGTTCCTAATGGCATCAGGTTGGTGCCCCTCAAGGTCAGACACCCCAGAGGAAGCAGCAGGCACCCATCTTTGCTATTCCCCAGCCTCCTTGAGTGATATCTCCAGGCATGGGAGTGAACCAGAAGAGGGCCTAAAGTGAGCCCCCAGAAAACTGCAGCAGCCCTGTAGAAGAGGGACCTAACCTGACTATTGAAAGAGAAACAAACAGAAAGCAACAACAACAACATCAACAAAATAGTCCCCACAAAAACCTCATCCAATGGTCAGCAGCCTCAAAGATCGAAAGTAGAAAAACTCATGAAGATGACAAAGAATCAACAACAACAACAAAAACACTGAAAACCCAAAAATACAGAGTGGCTCTTCACCAAATAATCACAACACTTCTCCAGCAAGGGCACAGAACTGGACATAGGATGAGATCGGTGAAGTGGCAGAAGTAGGCTTCAGAAAGTGGGTAATAACAAACTTCACTCAGGTAAAGGAGCATTTTCTGACCCAATGCAAAGAAGCAAAGAACCTTGATAAAAGGTTAGAGGAGCTGCTAACTAGAATAACCAGTTTAGAGAGGAACATAAATGACCTGATGGAGCAGAAAAATGCAGCACAAGAACCTTATGAAGCATACACAAATATCACTAGCCAAATCAACAAAGAAAAAGAAAGACTATCAGAGATGGAAGACTATCTTGCTGAAATAAGTCAGGCAAATGAGATTAGACAAAAAAGAATACAAAGGAATGATCAAAACCTCCAAGAAATATGGTACTATATATAAAGACCAAACCTACAACTGATTGGAGTAACTGAAAGAGATGAGAATGAAAACAAGTTGGAAAACACACTTCAGTATATTATCCAGAAGAACTTCCCCAACCCAGCAAGACAGGTCAACATTCAAATTTAGGAAATACAGAGAACCCCACTAAGATACTCCATGAGAAGATCAACTCCAAGACACACAATCGTCATTTTCTCCAAGGTCAAAATGAAGGGAAAAAATGTTAACAGCAGCCAGAGAGAAAGCCCAGGTCACCTACTAAGAAAAGTCCATGAGACTAACAGTGGATCTCTCTGCAGCCAGAAGAGAGTGGGGGCCAGTATTCAGCATCCTTAAATAAAAGAATTTTCAACCCAGAATTTCATATCCAGTCAAACTAAACTTCATAAACAAAGGAGAAATAAAATCCTCTTCAGACAAGCAAATGCTGAGAGAATTCACCACCAGGCAGGCCTGCCTTGCAAGAGCTCTTGAAGGAAGCGCTAAATATGGAGAAAAAAAAAGAACCTGTACCAAACATTTCAAAACACATGAAAGTATAGAGACCAATGACACTATGAAGAAACGGCATCAACCAGTGTGCAAAATAATCAGCTAGTGTCATGACAGGACAAATTCACACATAATAATATTAACCTTAAATGGAAATGGGCTAAATACCACAATTAACAGACATAGACTGGCAAATTGGATAAAGGGTCAAGACCTATCAGTGTGCTGTATTCAGGAAACCCATCTCACATGCAAAGACACGCATAGGCTCAAAATAAAGAGATGGAGGAAAATTTACCAAGCAAATGGAAAGCAGAAAAAAGCAGGGGTTGCAGTCCTAGTCTCTGACAAAACAGACTTTAAAACAACAAAGATCAAAAAAAGACAAATAAGGGCATTACATAAAGGTAAAGGGATCAATGCAACAAGAGAGATAACTATCCTAAATATATATGCTCCCAATACAGGCACACCCAGATTCATGAAACAATTTTTTTTTTTTTTTTTTTTGAGACGGAGTCTCACTCCGTCGCCCAGGGCGGAGTGCAATCACATGATCTCAGCTCAGTGCAACCTCTGCCTCCCCAGTCCAAGCAATTCTTCTTCCTCAGCCTCCCAAGTAGGTGGGACTACAGGCACCCACCACCATGCCTGGCTAATTTTTTGTATTTTTAGTAGAGATGGGGTTTCACCATGTTAGCCAGGATGGTCTCAATCTCCTGATCTTGTAAAAAACAAATTCTTAGAGACCTACAAAGAGAGACTTAGACTGCCACACAATAATAGTGGGAGACTTTAACACCCCACTGTCAATATTAGGCAGATCAATGAGACAGAAAATTAACAAGGATATTCAGGACTTGAAATCAGCTCTGGATCAAGTGGACCTAATAGACATCTACAGAACTCTCTACTCCAAATCAACAGAGTATACATTCTTCTCAGCACCACATCGCACTTATTCTAAAATCAATGACATAATTGGAAGCAAAACACTTCTCAGCAAATGCAAAAAAAATCACAACAGTCTCTCAGACCACAGTGCCATCAAATTAGAACACAACTCAGGATTAAGAAACTCACTCAAAACCACATAATTTTATGGCAATTGAACAACCTGATCCTGAATGACTCCTGGGTAAATAATGAAATTAAATCAAAATCAAGAAGTTCTTTGAAAGCAATAAGAGCAAAGAGACAATGTACCAGAATCACTGGGATGCAGCTAAAACAGTGTTATGAGGGAAATTTGTAGCAATAAATGCCCATATCAGAAAGCTAGAAAGATCTCAAATCGACACACTAATATCACAATTAAAGGAACTAGAGAAGCAAGAGCAAACAAATCCAAAAGCTAGCGGAAGACAAGAAATAACTAAGATCCAAGTAGAATAGAAAGAGATAGAGGCATGAAAAACTCTTCAAAAAAATCAATGAATCCAGGAGCTGGTTTTTTAAAAAAAAATAGTAAAATAGACCACTAGCTAGACTAATAAAGATGAAAAGAGAGAAGAATGAAATAGATACAATAAAAATGATATAGGAGATATCACTACTGAACCCACATTCTTTGATGGTAGTTTGTAGAAATAGACTAGAAAATAGACTAGAAAATCTAGAAGAAATTGATAAATTCCTGGACACATACACCCTCCCAAAACTAAACAAGGAGGAAGTCAAATCCCTGAATAGACCAATAACAAGTTCTGAAACTAAGGCAGTAATTAATAGCCTACCAACCAAAGAAAGCCCAGGACCAGATGGATCCACAGCTGAATTCTACCAGAGGTACAAAGAGGACCTGGTACCATTCCTTCTGAAACTATTTCAAATAGTTGAAAAAGAGGACTCCTCCCTAACTCATTTTATGAGGTATCATCCTGATACTAAAACCTGGCAGACACACACATACACACACACAAATTCAGGTCAATATCCCTGATGAAAACTGATGCAAAAATCCTCAATAAAATACTAGCAAACCAAATCCAGCAGTACATCAAAAAGTTTATCCACTACAATCAAGTCAGCTTCATCCTTTGGATGCAAATGGGTTCAACATACGCAAATCAATAAACATAATCCATTACGTAAACAGAACCAATAACAAAAACCACATGATTATCTCAATAGATGCAGAAAAGGCCTTCAATAAAATAAAACATCCCTTCATGTTAAAAACTCTCAATAAACTAGGTATTGATAGAACATATCTCAAAATAATAAAATCTATTTATGAAAAACTCACAGCCAATATCATACAGAATGAGCGAAAGCTGGAAGCGTTCTCTTTGAAAACCAGCACAAGACAAGGATGCCCTCTCTCACCACTCCTATTCAACGTAGTATTAGAACTTCTGGCCAGGGCAATCAGGCAAGAAGTAAAGGGTATTCAGATAGGAAGAGAGGAAGTCAAATTGTCTCTGTTTGCAGATGACATAATCCTATATTTAGAAAACCCCATCATCTCAGCCCAAAAACTCCTTAAGCTGATAAGCAACTTCAGCAAAGTCTCAGGATACAAAATCAATGTGCAAGCACATGTGTTCCTATACACCAACAATAGACAAGCAGAGAGCCAAATCATGAATGAACTCCCATTCACAATTACTACAAAGAGAATAAAATACCTAGGAATACAGCTAATAAGGTATGTGAAGGACCTCTTCAAGAAGAACTACAAACCACTGCTCAAGGACATAAGAGAGTAAGAGAGGACAAAAACGAATGGAAAAAAAATTCCATCCTCATGGACAGGAAGAATCAATATCGTGAAAATGGCCATATTGCCCAAAGTAATTTATAGATTCATTGCTATTCCCATCAAACTACCATTGACATTCTTCAAGAATTAGAAGAAGCTACTTTAAAATTCATATGGAACCAAAAAAGAGGCCACATAGCCAAGACAATCCTAAGTAAAAGAACAAAGCTGGAGGCATTACAGTACATGACTCCAAACTATTCTACAAGGCTACAGTAACCAAAACAGCATGATACTGGTCCAAGAACAGACATATAGACCAAGGGAACAGAATAGAGGCCTCAGAAATAAGACCACACATCTACAACCATCTGTTCTTCAACAAACCTGACAAAAACAAGCAATGGGGAAAGGATTCCCTATTTAGTAAATGGTGCTGGGAAAACTGGCTAGCCATATGCAGAAAACAGAAACTGGACCCCTTCCTTATAACTTATACAAAAATTAACTCAAGATGGATTAAAGATTTAAATGTAAGACCTAAAACCACAAAAACCCTAGAAGAAAACCTAGGCAATACCATTCAGGACATAGGCATGGCAAAGACTTCATGACAAAAATGCCAAAAGCAATTGCAACAAAAGCTAAAATTGACAAATGGGATCTAATTATTCTAAAGAGCTTCTGCACAGCAAAAGAAACTATCATCAGAGCGAACAGGCAGCCTACAGAATGGGAGAAAAGTTTTGCAACCTACCCATCTGACAAAGGTCTAATATCCAGAATTTACAAGGAACTTAAACAAATTTACAAGAAAAAAAAAAACCCATCCAAAAGTGGGCTAAGTATATAAACATACACTTCTCAAAATATGACATTTATACAGCCAATAAACATTTTAAAAAGCTCAACATCACTGATCATTAGAAAAACGCAAATCAAAACAACAATGAGATACCATCTCATGCCAGTCAGAATGGCGATTATTAAAAAGTCAAGAAACAACAGATCCTGGCAAGGCTGTGGAGAAATAGGAATGCTTTTATGTTGTTGGTGGGAATGTAAATTAGTTCAAACATTGTGAAAGACAGTATGGCGATTCTTCAAGGATCTAGAACCAGAAATATCATTTGACCCAACAATCCCATTACTGGGTAAATACCCAAAGCAATATAAGTCATTCTGCTCTAAAGACACATGCACACATATGTTTACCGCAGCACTTCTCAGAATAGCAAAGACATGGACCCAACCCAAATGCCCATCAATGATAGACTGGAGAAAGAAAATGTGGCACCATGGAATACTATGCAGCCGCAAAAAGCAGTGAGATCATGTCCTTTGCAGGGACATAGATGAAGCTGGAAGCCATCATCCTCAGCAAACTAACACAGGAAAAGAAAACCAAACACCACATGTTCTCACTCATAAGTGGGAGTTGAACAGTGAGGACACAGGGAGGGGAACATCACACACTGGGGCCTGTCAGCAGTGGGAGTGATGATGGGAGGGAAAGCATCATGACTAACAGCTAACACATGTGGGGCTAAAAGCCTAAGTGACAGGTTGATAGGTGCAGCAAACCACTATGGCACACGTAAAACTATGTAAAAAACCTGCATGTTATGCACATGTATTCTGGAACTTAAAGTAAAAAAAAAATAAAAATAATACAACATAAATTAATAAATATGAAAAAATAAAATTTTGAGCATAAGAATCTAACTCACACAAAGTCACAAATTGGGAAAATTGAGAAGATGAAATCTGTTCAACCGTTCTCCAAATTTTGGAGTTGAAGCACTTGGCTAAAAAAAAAAAAAAAAAAATACATATAATCCAACTAACATTTAAAAAAGAAAAGACAGGGGAAAAAAACCAAAGGGGAGTCCTCATTCAGGGCCATAATAAACATCTAGGACATTTTTAAGGGAGCCATATCTCTTTTTGCTGGTTGTTTTTGGTTTTTCCTTCAAAACTCAGCTCCCTATATTGATAAAATTCTGGACCTGAAAAGTATCTTGGATACTATAAAATACAACTTCCTCATATTCCTAAAAAGGAAAGAAGGTGACAGCCAGAAAAGTAAATTGTTTAAGATTACACAGCTTCTAAATGGCAGAGCCAGGACTAAAAGCCCTAAGACCAAAATAGTTTAGTTCTCTTTTCATCTTACTATTTTGTGAGACTGACCCTCCTTGCCTTAATCTGAAGTTCCTTTCTTATGCAAACCTTCACCTCACACAAGGCCTCACCAGGGCCCTGCATCTAGACCTGGAGGCATCTTTTAAGTAGACACAGCTGAGCATAAACACCTACCTGGCTGAACTTCAAGGGCTTCTTCCATGATTCTTATAAGAATTAGGTACCTGCCATCCCTCCAGGTGCTCTTTGTAGATAACCAAAATCTCGCCAGAAGGTTGGGTTAGGCTTCCAATCTAGGAAAAGGCTCCATCCCATACCTACCATGTGATACCACACCCCAAAACAACAGGTGCCCCTCAAGGAATTTCCCAGTTCCTTGAGGCCTTGAGTTCACCAGTTCCTCTATTATCATCTCCCATGAGTCCTCATCTCCTGTTCCTGAATGTTCTTGGACATAGACAGAGAAAATATGACTTGTTGTTTGAGTTTTCTTTTCACTTTTAATGAGGCTGACTAAATTAAACACTTAGGACATGGCACCCAAGTTTTAAGTCAAGACCTATGAAATGAAGTTCACTGGTCAACACTGGAAACCCAATAGAGCCTTGCCCCTTCTCCAAAACTGAGGAGAATGCTTTAGCACACAGTTTCACAAACTCCTCTTAGACCAGTCGTAGCTACTTAGCAAGCTGAGGACTCGTGGCACTTTGTGCTCTAGCACTCGTTTCTACACATTAGGATGAGACAACTCCAGAATATACCATTCCTCTTTTGGTCATGATCTGGGGTCAATCTGAGAGAGACCACTTAACAAATCTTCTCATGCTTTACATTTGTAAAATATTCTCCTTCAAGTTTATCTAAAACATAATGCTATAGACCTCTTATCACGTTGTCCATATATAGAATATTCCAGAGTACAAACCTGAAAATGTTGGCTAACATTTTACTAGTACTCCTTAGTTTATGTTGGCCACTAAGACACCATGTAATTTTAGTGTATACAAAGACACCAACACCCACATAAATAATATCAACAATGGGAACTCTCCTGGAAGGTGAACACTTTTAATATCTCATGGCACACCGTGCCAGACAACAAAGTTTCCTCCACCTATATTTGGACCTTCTCAGCATATGTAATATTTTCTTGGAGTCCTAACAGAAGCACACTTGCAGCATGATATTCTCTAGGATACAATAAGCGGAGACCCTGGGTGCTTCCTACCAGGTTTCAGCATTACAGTGCCAGAACATCTTATCTTCCTAAGTTCACCCCTGCAAGAGAGCATCAGAGAGAACAAGCAGCTGTAGGAGTGCAGTAAAGAATTACAAGCAAACAGCTCTTCTACAGCTGCTAAGAGCCAGGGGGCTGATAAACTCTTTGATATTTCTGTCATCTTTTAAAGATGCTTTGAAATCAAGAGAGCAGGATATATCCCAGAGATCAGGGCAGCAGGAAAACTTTTTCTCTTGCCCTTGCAGCCCATTAATAGGAGCCCAGACATCTTACCCCAAAACTGCAGGTTATATTGAGAGACATAAATGGCCATTTACTTTTTGAGCAGCTTGTTAGGAAGAGGTCCCCAGGACCATTCTCCATAGGTCTGCAAGTCTTGAGAAGCAGAAAAGAAATATTACCCAAAGCGTGCACCATGAGAAAGCAGCCACAACAGAAACTACATCAAAGGTGTGGATGACAAGAGCCATTTACAGGCTGACAACTTAAAGTGTCAACAGCAGGGGGAAGAGGAAAGAGAGCAAGAGAGAGAGAGAGAGACTCTGCCCCAAGGAAAGACAGAGCAGGCAAGAAACTGCCCAAAAGAAAAGAGCACACCAAGAATGAGTTCAAACAATGAGTTTTGCAAGGAGGTCAGCAAAGCCACGGACACAAAGACATTACAGAGGGATGCTATATACTCCTAGCAAGGCCCACAGGAAGATGACAGAAGAGTAGACATAAAGGCAGCTAGACTGATGCTGGCCTGGCCTTGACTGACCCAAGCACTTAATCAACTCTCTGTATAAGAAACGCTGTTGGTAACAACTAAATTCACCTTTATATAACACGTTCAAAGTAAGGTATATTCATCAAAATAATAATATTTAATTGTTTCACTGAATTTATTACTCACACTTTTCTCCCCAAAGAATAGGTATTTGGTATGTTTGGTGCCCTGTGGCTGATGGAAACCCACAGCTGTAGTCTCAACAGCTCACACCAGTATAGCTAGAGCCATCACGTGGAGAGTCAACAACACATTACAGGGAGCACCGGAATGCAGAGAACATGTCTGCTTCAGCCAGGCCTGACTGGTGGAATCCTAGATTGTTGCCAGTTTTGCTGTAATCTTTCCTTTCCTCTAAAACAGAGGTTGGCAAACTCTGGTGGCATGTGGGTCACATTCAGCCAACTATCTGATTTTTTGAATAAAGTTTTATTGATACACAGCCATGCCCCTTCATCTACATATTATCTGTGCCTGCTCTCTCACTATAATGACAAACACTAGTATACTTTCCCCATTGCTTCCATCCTTTCTCCTACTTGTCCTTTCTCTTTCCATTTTTAGAGCTATTATCCAGCCATAATCAACTCCAGAAAGTGTCTGGATCCCCACCTAAACACACACTCTGGAACTCAGCTGCCACCAGTGGTTTACTCTAATTTTGTTTTGGAGTGGGGGTAAATTTTGTTGTTGATTTGATCACATTGGATTTATTAAATTTAAAACATTGCTTTTGGTAGCAAGTCAAATAATATTGAGGTAACTAAAGAAAGAGTTAAGAATCTCTCCTTTCCCTCCATTCTACTTCTCGAAGTACAAAATGTTAATATTTCTTCCTTCCACACTTTCTGCTACAGGTGGCTTTTTAAAAAATCTTTATTATCACAGTGAGATTGAGAGAACAAAATACTTAATATTTAATATATAGAGTACATTAATCCATTCAATAAATATTTTTGAAACCCTCTATGTTTCACATACTATGCTAAGTGCTGAAGAACCAACTTAAAATTATCTAGGATATATGCCTGAATATCAAATAATATCAGCTGTTTCTTTTTATAAAATAAAGAGCCCCACTATGCTTAATAAAATGATGATGGTTTGCACACACCAGCTAGCCAAATCAAGGATAGGTGGCATTAGACACAGGAGGACTAACAAGTAGCTGAAAGTAATCTATTTTCCAGATCTAGAAAGACAATCAACTAAAAAGCCAGAGTATAAAAAGAATGAATCCATAGGTGTATTAGGATGTTATTGCATTGCTATAAATAAATACCTAAGACTGGGTAATTTATGAAGAAAAGAGGGTTAATTGGCTGAGGATTAATTGGCTCACTTTTCTGCAGGCCATGTAGGAAGCGTAGCACTGGAATCTGCTGCTAGGGACACCCTATTAAGATTTTACTCATGGCAGAAGGCAAGAGGGGGCAGGCATGTCACATGGCAACAACGGGAGCAAGGAGTTGGAGGGAGAAATGCCACACATTTTTAAACCACCAGATCTGGTGTGAACTTGGAGTGAGAGCTCACTTATCATGAAGGGATGGCTTGAGCCATTCATAAGGGATCCGCCCCTGTGATCCAAACACCTCCCACCAGGCCTCACCTCCAACACCAAGGATTACATTTCAACATGAGATTTGTGTGGTGAAAAATATTCAAACTATATCATTCTGACCCAGCCCCTCCCAAAGTTCATATTCTTCTCACATTTCAAAATAAAATAATGCCTTCCCAATATTCCCCCAATGTCTTAAGTTGTTCCAGCATTAACTCGAAATCCAAAGTCTAAAGTCTCATCCGAGACGAGGCAAATCCCTTCCACCTATGAGCCTGTAAAATCAAAAACAAGTTAATTACTTCCAAGATACAATGGGGGTGTAGAAATTGGGTAAACAGTCCTATTCCAAAACGGAGAAATTGGTCAAAAGAAAGAAGCTACAAGCCTCCATGCAACTTCAAAGCCCAGCAGGGCAGTCATTAAATCTTAAAGCTCCAAAATAATCTCCTTTGATTCCATGTCCCACGGGTAGAGCATATTGGTACAAAGATAGGCTCCCAAGCTTTACTCCTGTGGCTTTGCAGCGTTCGGCTCCCAAGGCTGCTCTTACAGGTTATTGAATATCTGTGGCTTTTCCAGACACAGGGTGCAAGCTGTCAGTGCATCTAACATCCTTGGGTCTGGAGGGCAGTGACCTCCTTCTTACACTCCACTAGGCAGTGACCCAGTGGGGACTCTGTATAGAAGCCCCAATTCCACATTTCTCCTTGGCACTCTCCAAGTAGAGGTTCTCTGTGGGGGTCTCTACCTCTGTTGCAGGCTTCTGCCTGGGTACCCAGGCTCTTCCACACATTCTTTGAAATCCAGGCAGAGGCTGCCAAACATTCTTTACTCATGCATTCTGCAAATGACAGGCTTAACACCACATGGAAGCTGTCAAGGCTTATGGTTTGCATGCTGTAGAGGTATGGCCCAAGCTGTACCTGAGACCCTTTGGGCCATGACTGGAGCTGGAGCAGCCAGAATGTGGGGAGCAGTGTCCCAAGGCTGCAAAAGGCAGCCAAAGCTTCACGAGGCAGGTGTATTAGTCCATTTTCATACTGCTATGAAGAAATACCCAAGACTGGGTAATTTATAAAGAAAAAGAGGTTTAACGGACTCACTGTTCCACATGGCTAGGGAAGCCTCACAATCATGGCAGAAGCTGAAAGAGGAGCAAAGGCAACACACGTCTTACATGGCAGCAGGCAAGAATGCATGTGCAGGGGACTGCTCTTTATAAAACCATTAGATTTCTTGAGACTTACTCACTATCATGAGAACAGCATGCAAAAAACCCGCCCCCATGATTCAACCACCTCTCATCGAGTCCCTCCCACAATATGTGGGAATTATGGGAGGTACAACTCAGGATAAGATTTGGGTGGGGACATAGCCAAATCATATCATTCTGCCCCTGCCCCTCCCAAACTCATGTCCTCTTATTTCAAAAGTAATCATGCCTTCCCATCAGTCACCCAAAGTCTTAATTCATTTCAGCATTAACTCAAAAGTCCAGTCCAAAGTCTTATCTAAAGCAAGGCAAGTTCCTTCTGCCTATGAGCCTGTAAAATCAAAAGCAAGTTAGTGACTTCCTACACAAAACAGAATTACAGGCATTAGGTGAGCATACCCATTCCAAATGTAAGAAATTGGCCAAAATGAAGGGGCTAAAGGCCCCATGCAAGTGTGAAATCCAGTGGGACAGTCAAATCTCAAAGCTCCAAAATGACCTCCTTTGACTCCATGTTTTATATCCAGGTCACCCTGATGCAAGAGGTGGGTTCCTATGGTCTTGGGCAGTTCCACCCATGTCTGTGGCTTTGCAGGAGACAGCCCCCCTCCCAGCAGCTTTCACGGGCTGGTGTTGAGTGTCTGTGGCTTTTCTAGGCACATAGTGCAAGCTGTTGGTGTATCTACCATTCTGGTGTCTGGAGGACAATGGCCCTCTTCTCACAGCTCCACTGGGCACTGACCCAGTGGGGACTCTGTATGGGGGCTTTGACCCCACATTTCCCTTCTGCACTGCCCTAGAAGAGGTTCTCCATGAGGGCTTCACCCCTGCAGCACACCTCTGCCTGGACATTCAAGCATTTCCATACACCCTCTGAAATCTAGGTAGAGGTTCCCAAACCTTAATTATTGACTTCTGTGCACCCGAAGGCCCAACCAGTATCAGAAGAAGATTGTTGGATAATGTTGGGCATGTCCTCCTCAAAGATATATTAAAGCCCTAACACTCAGTACCTGAGAATATGAACTTATTTAGAAATAAGGTCTTTCAGATGTAATCAGGCTAAAATAAGCCATACTCAATTAGGGTGCATATGACTGATGTCCTTACAAGAAGAAAAAACAGATAGACAGAGATATGGAGAAGAAGCTCATGTGAATACAGAGGCAGAGACTGGAGTAATGCATTCAAGCCAAGAAATACCAAAAATTGCCACACCAGAAACTAAGAGAAAGTCATGGAATGGAATCTCCCCTAAAGCCTTCGGAGAAAGCATGGACCTGCCAGTACCTTGATTTTGGAATTCTAGCTTCCCCAACTGTGAAAGAAAAAAAATTCTGTTGTTTTAAGTCAGTCAGTTTGTGGTAATTTCTTATGGCAGCCTTACAAAACTCGTACATCTGTGCAGGACCTGTAAAGAACTGGCCCAAACTGTTTCTGCCACACTGAGCCCAACACTCTTCTCCCACCTTGGGGGTATAAAAATGTTACAATTGAAAAGTGCAATTAATTTTCATTTTCATTTTAATTTTAATTAAAAATTGTTTTTAATTTAAAATTGTAATTTAAAATTGTAATTAAAAATTGTTTAACGTGCTCTGAGACTCATTGCCACCTTCCCTCACTCAGAGTCTGATGAATGAACCAATACAGAATGAGGCTATCTTCATGCCCTAGGTGACATGTAGTCTCTCACCTGCTACCCTCATAACCAGCCCAAAACCCACAAAACCGGACTTATAGGAGATTGGATCGAAATGACTAGAAGTTAAAATTTCCAGGAAGGGATCCTCTTATTCAAGAGTCCTAAAAACATTTCCCTCAAGTACAAGAAAAGGATGTGGCCAATAAATTTCCTAGGAGGATCGTCAGCCACTCGGGAAAATGAAATTGTCAAGCTGCACTGCTGTAGCCAGATGCAGTGTTCAGAGAATCACAGAAGGAAAGCGGACCCAACTGGCCTCTGGCCACCCACTGCACACATCATCATTCACACCAGGCTGTGCTGGAGGGTTTCAGAGCACAAAGACCCATTAATTCTGAAAGAGAATTTAGCCATGGACTCTGAGGACTACGATAACAGAGACCTTGAGAACAAAGCACAAGCAGAAGCACACACAGAAAGGGGGAGGGAGGGTGACAAGGGAGAGAAGCCTGCTGATCCCTGAAAGCAACTCTGCTGCCTTAATTAGCTGCCCTTACTCAGGAGCCACCTATTTCACACATCGATGTTTAGTGGTGTTTCACATCTCTCAGATCCTCTGTGTGGGTGCCTGAATTGTGGTGTGTGGTGTGTGGAATGCTATGGTTTATGGATGGTGCAGTATGTGTGTGTGGTGTGTGTGTGCATGAGTGTGTTAAGTGGAATGGTTCAGTGTGTATCTGGGGTGTGTGCTTAGGGAGGGTGGTGTATGGGGAAACAGGGGTTTGTGACTGAATGCCTGCTTTCAGGATTTCCTAGGTTCAGGTGGAGCAAAACCAGTCTGGGTATGTAGCTGCCGCATCAGCAGTGACTTGGAGCTGATCCACTGTCTGGTCTATTTTTAGCAATGATGCACCATGACTTTGCACTCTTCCTTAATATAATTGACGGCAGCAGGATCCCATTGGGAACAGCAACTACAGCTAAGCACTCTCTGCTTTCCAGATCACACAATCTCATAGTCCTTCAGAACAAATTATGAAGCATTTCTAGACCCTTGAGACATATGAAACACTGCAGACAATTTTCCAGACTTTGAGAGGCAAAAGAAAAAAATTTATTCAATATATCAACACTAACACTGACTCTATATGGGAACTTTTAACCAGTCCCTCTAGTTACCTTAAAATCTAGAATAAGTAAACAAATGCCAACTTAGTGCAAAATCGTGATTTGTGTTTGCCTGAATCAATGAAAAAATGAAAATAGTACTGTAGTTGGTATGAATTTATTATTTTCTAGGCCCATTTTAAGACTATAGGACAGGTAGCTATTAAATAATGCAAATTACATAATAGCTACTATATAATAGCTATTATATAATAATTATATAATAATAATGTTATATAATAACAATTTTTATTTTATTTTATATTTATAACATATAATACTATATAATAGCTATTATATAATAGATAACTTAATGTCCTTTCATAAAAGGATGCTGTATCACAGATACTATAAGAATTCATATTAAGATTATTAAAAGATAATAATTGCCCTAGCAACTCTAGCTATTTCCTCTTCAGAAATGTAAGAAAACATTACAGACAAGTTTAGAAACCCCAGAATGTCAAATCTGATCCAAGAAAGTGAGTCTGTAATTCAATTAAATGACAAAAAGCAATTCAATAAAAATTAGAAAATATCTATGAGAATCATGGATTAATCATGGAAACCTAAAGAGACCTAGAACTTGAACCTGCCATTTTCCAGACATGGAAACAAATTGCCTGAGAAGTTAAATGACTTGCCCAAGATCACATCCTACATGGCATCTCTTCAATTAATCTAAATCTCCTGACTTCTTAACCACTATTTCTTATACTTTGTGAACTATCTTGGCACTCTATGCCTGACTCTATGCTGGGTGCTATAGATACCACAAAAATGAATGAAACCCAGTGATGGTCAACCACAAGTTTAGTAGACTTCTCTTGCTACTATAGCCATTCTTAAAGAAACTACTCTAAGTTCAGACCTCCCCATTCCCCAGAAAGAACTGAAGTCAGGTCTCCAGAATCTTCAAACTTTAGAAACAGCTGCACCAGTAGAACAAGATGTTGGCCACCTCATGTTCCTAAGAGTACTTTTTGCTGGGCCCTCTCACTCAAGGCCTAACCAATGAACTGGGATGCCCTGATAGTGCCAGCAGAGAGAGGAAGTTGACTCTGGATGAAGGTAGGCCAAGTCTATAAATGACAGGTAAGAAGGAGAATAACTTGAAGAGTACACAGTCACTGCCTTTAAACATCTTAATTAAATGATAACTAGTTAAATATAATAGATACCAGAGGTAGGTAATAAGCCCAAACCTGAGATTTTTTTTTTTAATCCAGTGATTCTACCACTGAGGAACAGGAGAGGAGAGAGATGTCAGGACTCATACAGGCCCCTTCTAGAAAACATTCTCAGTTCATTGTCCATCTCTCCCAGTCAAACCATTGATAACTCAAAAGGCCACAGTGTTTATTAAACATTTCTTGTGCCAACTCATGAAACATCATCATGCTCACTGATATGACTTTCCATTCTCTCCCCTGTAGACTGGGTCCATATCAGCACCTGAGTCGATAGCAGCATTAGGAACGGTATTCAGCGGCAGATCCTCAGTATCCTCTGCCAGAGCTATGCCTGGTTTTCTAGCAAGGAGTAGGTTATCTGAGCTGCCTTTGCCACAGTATGTCAAGGGGAAACCAGAGGTCACTTAATTCTGGCTCTGTAACCCAGACTCACAACGTTCACCTAACCTACGAGTAGAAATCTGGGGAAAACAGGTTTGTGCCACCAAAACTCGTATGAGTTATATTCACACCAGTGAGAGAGAACTTAGCCAGGCAGACCGGGATTGTCAGACTCTGGGTCAGTGAAGAAATTTATAATGTGCTAGGAATGGAAAAAACATAAGTGATCTTCTACTCAATGTTTTGACCTAGAGAACTCCCAGCTCTCTCTGCATCCATTTACACTTTAGGTTTCCTGGTAGTTTTATTTTAAAATCTGCCGCTAGAAAAGAAAATTCTTGAAAATAATTTATTTATTCTAAATCTTCCATTTTACCCACGGGAAACTGGGGGTCCCACACATGAAGGGGCTTGCTCAAGGTCACTCTAATACTGAAGATGGGCAGGATTCTGTCATCATAAAAAGAACTCCAAACATCCCAGTGGCTTCACACAGCGAAGATTTATTTCTTTCTCATACTACGTGCCCCACACATCTCTTCAAAATCCATCAGGGACCCAGACCAACAGAGGCTCCATCTTAACATGTGCTTGCAGGGTTACCACAACAAGGAAAAGGAAAGCTGACATCAGGCACTTGAGGGCTGACACCTCTATGCATAAGTGACACATGTGTCTTCCACTCACATTTCAGTAGCCAAAGGAAGTAGCACAGCCACCCCTGACTTCCTGTGGCTAGAGAAGTACAATCCTGGTACCCAGCCAAGAGGAAGAGAGTAGCAGTGTTTGTGGACAGCACTGATGACAACCAGAGTCACATGGTTAGTGAAGAGCAAAAGTCAACAATAGAACTCTAGTCTCCCAATTCTTTGTTGACGTGTTTCTCTACTTTGCTGTCTTGGAAAGCCTAGATCAAATTCCACCTTCCTCACAAAGCTATCTCTGACTACCCTAACCCACTTTATTCTTATCTATCTGAATACCTTGGTAAGAGTCCACAAATAAAACACTATTGTGCACTGAACGCACACACACAAATCCACGCGTAGTTTTTAGAACTCTTCAATGATTATGGATCCTACAGTCTCAAATATCAGTGCTAGAAAGAGAAAGACCCTCCTCTCCTGGACTCATGAGAACACAACACATGGAAAATTTAAATGAAAAGGCACAGTCCCAAGAGTAAAAGGAGGCAGTACAGACAGCCACGGAAAGCATTTTGACTCTATGAAGCAATGTTTACTAGGCTGAATGTTTAGTCTCTTGTTTTGTTTTGTTGTACAATCAGCATTTATTCCCTTCCCTCCTCTGCTCTCCCCTGTATCACAGGGGCAGGACGCCTAGAACTATACTTGTCAGGTTCTCTTGCCTGCAGAGGGTTGCATGTGATTTACGTTCTGTCAGTGGGATGCATTCACATAAGGTTTGCAAGGAGGAAAGGAAACAGAAGACATTTTCTTCTTCCTCCAGCACTGGCAACAGATATATGAACTTCGCACAAATGAGTTTTTTTGACAGCCTCTGCGTTTCCCTGCCATTCACTTATCACAGGATGTGAAAAAACTGTGAAGTCAGCAGCAATTTCCTGCAGGTTCCTGACCCTTAGGTGACAGCACTCTGACTCTGGACCACCGGAGTACAGCAAAATTGAAAATTGATGGCTGATCCCCTGACTTTCACACTTCCAGGCTTTGCAGTGGCTTGTAAGCACCCAAATCCCTGAATCAAATTATATAAAATTTCTGTTTTCCTGACTGAACCATGACTGATACAACTTATCCCCTTTAATCATTTACTTCTAATTATAATAGTAATACATGAAGTATAAGAAATAAAATTAAAGCAACTATGACACCCACTCAGATATTACCCAGCTATTCATATATTTCATCCCACTTCCTTTTCTATACAACACAATTCCAGCCCTAATTCACTTCAACATACACATAGGATAATTTGACACCCTAGAGCTTCTCTCCTACAATGACTTTGTTCTACACCTTACGTCAGTCAGTCACTCCCATGGCCATATCCACAATGACCTTGTCATTACCAATAACTGCAACCCCTCCATAAACTCACTTTCATGCATCCTACTCCCTGACCACCATCTACATTTCCAGCTTACAGTCCCTGATACCCAGCCTGGATCAGTATTAAGACCCTAACAAGACCTTCAATTCACTGGTCCGACAAAGTTATTCACCCATTGATATCTCCTCTTCCCTCTTTATCCAGCATATTCTATGGCAAAAATATAATCAATTCACTTGCTTTTATACTGCCTAATCTACCTCTCTCTTACTTCAAAACCGCAACACTAATTAAATCCAAAGTTCTACCTACAATAACGCCTACCCCTGTATAACTGAATGAAACTGGAGAAAAACATACCATCAACAATAACTAGACTCACTTTTTAAGTCCATAAGTATGATTTCAAACTACCTTCAGACTATGTCCAGAGCCTGGTTCTCTCCCACTCTGTAATTACTCCTACATTCCTTATTCTTTCGCTTACCCTTATCTCATAATACTCACCACACTAACTTATGATTTAACTTATTTATATCTTACATTTGTTACTCATTGCCTGTTTTTTCCTACTAGAATACATGCATAATAAGATCAGATTTTTTTTTCAGTTTCGCTCAATGATGCACCTTCCTCAAGTGCCTAAAAGAGCACCTTGATAGTGTTTAATAAATATTTATTAAACAGCTTCACATACATTTTGGCATGTGTGCTTTTTGAGAGGGGAGGTAGTGCCTTATAGCATGAGCAGGTTAGAAAACAAGAATCCACAATCCTTTTCTACCATTGTTTCTCTTCTTCTTCAAGACACTCCTTTTTCTACCTTTAAAAGAAGAATGTTGCAGACACTATTGGTGCCCACCAATCAACCATCCAGCACACACCTATGGTTTGTTACTGTAAGCACCCCCAAGACTCTCTGCCCAAAGGCTTTCCCTGGCCACAGACGTAAATTTTGCTACACACAGAGTAGGCAAGAAGTGCCAAGGAGTTAAGACCTGGAGCAGTCCTCAATTGGTGTCTCAAGGTGGTTGCTGGACAAATATCTCAGTTTCCTCTCCCTTCAGGTAGGTAACTCTGAGGCATGTTCTACCACTGTCTTCCCACTTGCCCACGGTGGTATCCTAAGCATTGATGCACTCTGTGTTGGCTTCCTCCCTTTCTTATCTCATTTTCCACTTTTCATTCCCTAGGATCACCATCCAAACAACTCTCATTCAAATCTTTGTCCCAGTGTCTGCTTTTTGGGAGAATCCAAGCCAGAACAAGGCATTTAGATGAATGCTTGGCAAAACCACGTATTACATAGGCCCCTAAGTTTCCACAGAGGTACTCAGGAGCTCACATAAAGTAATAGAGACCAAAGAGTAGGAATTCAGAAGCATCTCAAAACCTATCCAATGCAGTTTTATTTCCATCTGTTTTATACATATTGAGCTTCCTCAGAATATTTCTAGAAAATAAAACATAATAAAGTTTCCCCTGCAAAGTATAAAACTTTGGAAACTATGAGACTAGATGATCTCCAGTGATCTTGGAGACCCTTTTTATAGTTGTAATATTTGCTTCTTCTATCAACATTTTCGTGAGTATTCAGACTCAAGGAAATTTTCCACATTTAGCTTTTGCTATAAGGTTGTTACAAGGTTTCTCATGGAGGTGTTTCAATTGGAAGGTTTGCCAGTAAATTAGAAATGTATCCATCTGAGCTCTTTTCAGCATCCTCACACCTGGTTGGGTGCCACAGCCTGGAGAGGGTCGCCTATCTTCTAAAAAGAAGAGTGCCACTGACACCCATAGGACCCATTTATCTCCCCGTGCCTCTTGCCCCATCCTGAGGGGCAATGATAGCTTGCCTGAAGGATGAATGGCTTGAAAGGAAAATCCTGCTCCCCTGCTTTTTCCCAGGTAGAAACAGGTCATGTATTTGACATTTTGCTTGGCAGTTGAGCCGCTAGTGACATCCCAACGGGGAGCTGGCATTTCCAACAGGGTCTTACTGTGCAAGGGAGGGTTATTTGTTCATAATAAACTAGATCATGTTTAACTTGCCTGTAGGGTATACCAATATGGACAAAAATATGTTAATAATTGCATTCCCTACTCCTCAACACTAACAGCCTTGCTGCTGCTATCTGCTTGAATCCATCAGCACCAATCACATTAAGCCCTTTATCCCTGATGTTATCACTTACTCTAGGAAACCCCAGGTTCCAAGATCACTCTTCATTGCCCATATTGTAATCTTTATAAGGCTCTACACACTCCCTGTTCCTTCTCCTTTTCTACCCATCCCCAACTCCTGAAACCAGTCCATCCGCTGGGCTGTCTGGACTTCAGTCATCAGTGTAGTCCCCTCTCCCTCTCCCCCTCCCCCCCCCCTCCCCCTCCCCCTCCCTCTCCCTCTCTGACTCTAAGGCTTTCCTTACAATCTTGTTCTAACTGAAACCTGTCTCCTGTGAGAATACTACTTCCCTGAAGCCCCCCCAATGGAGCCTGATTGTGTTTCTGCAGCCATCACACCAATGGACCTGGAGCGAAGTGGGTGCCCTCCTTGCTCTTCATTACCATTTTTATTCTCCCTCCCTCTTCCCTAGAAATCTCTAGCTTTGAATGTCAAGTCATCATATTATATCACATGCAATCCCTTACTCTTACTGTCATCCAGCCCCTCCCTACAACCAACCCCACCTTGTTTCTCACCTTTTGGTTCACTGTCATTCTAATACTACTCCTGTTTTACTTTTTGGCAATTTCAACACACATATAAATGATCCCTCCAACACCTTGTCCAATATATTCCTCAATTTCCTATAGTCTTCTCTGTAATCTTGTCCTCCATCCTAACTCCATGGTCATATGCTAGACCTCATCATTACTGATTATTGAAATACTCAACCTCCAAGTACCATATCATCCCACCTGACAGGCAGCATCATCTCGATCTGCTGTATCTTCTCACTTATTAATATGCACAAACATATTCCTATCTAAAGTTAATCCCTCCCATTTCACACTAAACTCCACTCCCTTAGACCATCCAAGGACTTCTCAGAAATTTCCCCCTCATTGATGTTTCTCCATCTCTACTGAATCTTTCTGATCAGAACAAAGCATGCCATTATGTTTTCCACCTTAGAAATGCAAAAGCTGTATATTGACTCACTTTCCACATCAGTTATCACCCAATTTCTGTCCATACTTTTGCAGTAAAACTCTTCAAAAGGGTTCTCTGTAATTTATGTTTCTAACTCTTCTCTTTTTACTCTTGCTTACACCCACTCAAATCAGCTCCTCTTTGTCTATATCACTCCACCATAACCGGTCTCAAGTGGGTCACCAAAACTTCCATGTTGCTGAGTCTGATGGTCAAATCTTAGACCTCATCTTACTTGACTCATCAGCATTTCACATAGTTTATCATTCCTTCTTCCTCGATACTTTCTTCACATGATCTCCAGGCTATCATCATCTATTGATTCTCCTCCCACCTCACTGCTCCCTCCTTCTCAATATGTTTTTCTGGCTCCTCATTTTCTCCCTGAACTATTAATGTGGGTGTGGGGGCGGGGGGGGGGGGCAATGCCCAGTCTTTGGTGAAAGTCTCTATTCCATCTTTATTCATTCCTTTGGCAATCATCCAAGTTATACTGTTTTTGAATACCATCTTTGTGCCAATGGCAATCAAGTGAATCTCTCCATCTTAAGATTAACTGATTAGTAACCCTAATTACATTTGTGAAATCCTTTGCCATATGATGTAAAATATTCACAGGCAAGATATCTCATCATATTGATTGTCCCAGGATTAGGGTAGGTGATATGGTTTAGCTGTGTCCCCACCCAAATCTCATCTTGAATCATAGCACCCATAATCCCCACATGTCATGGGAGGGACCCAGGGAGAGGTAATTAAATCATGGGGGTGGGTTTTTTCAGTGCTCTTCTTGTGATAGTGAATAAGTCTCACAAGATCTGGTGGTTTTACAAAGGGCAGTTCCCCTGCACACACTCTCTTGCCTGACACCATGTAGGACGTGCCTTTACTCTTCCTTTGCCTTCCGCCATGACTGTGAGGCCTCCCCAGCCATGTGGAACTGTGAGTCCATTAAACCTCTTCCTCTTTGCAAGTTACCCAGTCCTGTGCGTTTCTTCATAGCAGTATGAAAATGGACTAACACAGTAGGAAATCCATGGAAACAGGGCGTTTTTAGAACTCTGCCTCCTATACCTATTGGACATCTCAAATTCAGCAGGTCTACAACTGAATTCCTGCTGTTCTGTCACAAAACCTCCCTCATCCTCAGTTCTTCCTATCTCAGTTGCTCAGGTCAAATGCCCTGATGTCATTTTTGACTCCTCTCTCTCACACATGCCACATCAAATTTATCAGCAAATCCTGTTGGCTCTATGCTCAAAACATATCTAGAATATGACCACATCCTACCATTTCCATGGCTAATGCCTCTCAAACCACCCTCCTCTCTTGCCTTGTTTATGCAGTAGCACCATATTGGCGTCTTTGCTTCTTCCTTTCTCTCCACCATCTCTGTACAACACATCAGCTGGATAGATCCTTTTGAAACCCAGATCAAACCATCTTCCTCCAATTTAGTTAGATAAAAAACCAGAATGCTTACAATCCTTATAAGGCTCTCCATGATCTGTACCTCTTTCCTTTACCTCTTTGACCTCAATGCTTATTATTACTCTCCCTCTCAGTAATTCTGGTAATTACTTTCCGAGTAATTTGGTTTCCTTGCTGTACCTCAAACATGCCAGCCATGCTCCACCCTGGTCCTCACACTGGCTATTCCCCTGCCTACAGTACTTTCCTTTCAAATGTAGAACTAGCAAGCTCAATAAGCCCAAGTCTCTTCTATCATGTCACCTGCTTACCATTTTCTCCTTTTCTTTCTCCCAAAGCTAATGCCGCCTCTTGATCCCAACGAAGTACTTGGCAACTTCATAAAAGCTGACATCTCATACCATCTTGACATCAGGCTCTGGCAAGGGGTAGAATGAAATGGTAGAAACCTAGAATGCTCTTTGCCTATAGAAAAGCCAGGTATCTCCAAGTTCTAGGGAATCTGTCACATTAAAAATAGTTTTTATTTATAAAGTGCTACATATATCACCTAATTTAAATCCCATGTATTCATTTAAGAAATATTTTCCACGTGTTTGGTCTATGCCACGCACTATTTTAGGCATGGCTACCAGGTCCAAGAGATATTATTCCTTCTTAATGAATGACTTAACCCAGACTCAGAAAAATTACATGATTTTTCCCAAGCTCATACTAAGTCATTTGATGGCAAAGCAAGGACTCATAGACAAGGGCTCCTAACTCATGGTCATCTGTCCTACTACACAACCTTTCTGCAAACTATACATATTTTTCACTGAAACTATTCAAGATAAATTGCTTTATTTGAAAATAAAAGTTTACCAAATCTCTAGACTCTGAGATACCATTCTCTATACTCTATAGTATTATTTTAAAAGATCAGGAAAATAAAAATAGCTAGATGGCTCAACTCTAGTTAGTTGATATCATGCTTAGGAAAATGAAAAAATATGGTTTCTTATTAAAAATAAGAGGGAGGAAACGAGAACCAGAGCAGAGGAACTGAGAAATCCAAGTGCCTTTGGCACCCTCAGAAAACAAGTCTCACTTGCTTCCCCTCCCAATACAAAGATGATGCTGGCAGTGACTTAGGCAACCTTCACCTCTTCCTATCAAAGCATCCAATCTGCTTTATTTCACAAATGCTTATGATATACCAGTCACTGTTCTAAGTGCTTCACAAATACTACCTTAAGAAGTCACCAAATTGCTCAAGCATCATTTTAAACACATCGTCCTCCTCAGAAACCTGCAATGCTTCCAACTGCCTCTCAAACTGAAAACTCCTTATCAGGAGTCTCAAACAGGAGAATGCATGAGAAACTTATGGGATAAGTATGAAATTCAATTTAAGGGGAGGTTTCAACTTCTCTACTGGTTGATTTGACGTTTCCCTCCACTCCAGAACACCTCTGTGTTCTAGTCAAGTAAACACTCTTACTTTTTTTTTTCTTTTTACCAAATTTATCTCCTCTAATCCTGACACTTTGATATATTCTAATATTTTCTAAAACTCTCTGGGCTCATTAAATTTCTAAGATCCTTCCTATAAGAGGATCAAAATACATTTGAGAAACTGGGGCTTTTGGAGGTCATCTAGCCCAACTCTTAAAGATAATGAAATGGGCCTAGGAAATTAAAACAATCTTTCCCATTGATTAAGAGAAAAACTGAAACTAGACACTGACTTCTAATCCTTGGCCATTTTCACAAAGAGGAAAATGAGCACATCCTGATGAACAAACAGCAAATCTAAGCACAGAAGCATCTAGATAGCGCAAGTTTTAATTTGGTCAAAATGGATTTGTTGACAAGTAAAAATCATTTTTGCTTTAAGACAATTTGTAATTTTCATTTTCTTTTTAAGAATTTCTACACTATGCTGGGTAGAAGTGTTGATTTATGTGCTGTATGTTATATTGATCCAAAAGGACACTGCCAAGGTCTACTTTAATCTATAATTAAAGAAGAAAGTCTCCAAAGCCATTTTCTGAGAAGTTAATTCCTGGTACCTCACGTGGTGCACTTTCACAATCAAATGCCTTACAATAGTTTAAGGAGATGCTTTATCCTTTTCACCATTTCTACTAAAAGAGAAAAACTGTGTTTAAAATAAACATCTGGTTATTTGAAATAACCTTTCACATTTATACACCCTCAGGGTTTGCTTAAGAAAGTTGCTGGTTGACAGGAAAAAGACAAGTTCATTGTAAATCTTTCTCCTTATTCTCTCTTCTGTTAAGTGAGTCTTTCCTGATTTTTTTTTTTGTAACGGCCAATTTAAATTCAGCAATTGTGTTCCTTCCTGACACAAAGAGCAACAGTAATTACACATTAAGGAAAGATTGAGCAGAAACACAATCTAAAGCTCATTAAAAATTGCATGGAATTTCATCAAATTCGATCACAGGAGCAGCACCTCCCACTTCCCTGGTCCATGAGCCCATTTCTGGCTACACAAGATCCCTTCTCTGGTCTGACTCTCATATTCAGCCCACTGTCCGGTGCTTACCAGGCTGCCCACACACCTCAGCGCTGCCCTCTTTGTGCTCTTTGGATATGTTCCTTCCCAAACCTTCTGCTCTCCCCTCCTCAAGGGCTTCTTCACATATCCTCTGTACCTCCCTCTCTGTTAGCTCACTATCTCCTGCCATTTCCCGCCCTCTCATTTCTTCCCTTTTCTCCCTCATCACTTCTGTCACAGAATCACGGCATCATACAGTTGAAACCCAAATGAAGCTCTTTCTAATCTTGGAATCCTTTCCACAATGTGCCGTCCAAATGACTGTCCAGCCTCAAGCCCACAGGTATCTTTTTGCATTCCTTCACCTGCATCTTTCTGGGTCGACAGTTAATGAGTGGAAATCCCTCCTTACATGACAGCCCAGACCTCAGTCGTCTTTCTAGACTAAACATCCCAGTCACAGGGCTTCGAATATCTTCACTTCCCAATTCCCCTGGAGAACATCCCCTTCACCAGAATCTGCACAAATCCACACAGATGTCAAAGCCGATTCTGCAGCCTCGTTGTAGGAACACATCCACTATTTAACCTTAATCACTTGCGCTCCTCTGAATTCCCACTCTTAGTGTCTGGGCCTCGTAATGTTGGACTTAAAATGATTTACAAGTCTCCAGTCTTATCATGTGTGCTAGGCATATTCCCACAGCAAGACTACAAATTCCTTGAAGGCACAGAGCATGATTTATTTCTCTTTTACGTCACCCAGAGCAAAGCCAGGCTCACACAGGGAGCTTCGCACAATACTTTCTGCTATCTCAGTAGCCAGCCTCAGGCACTGTCGACTCGGGGTCTTACACTCTGGCTCCTGGTGTGTATATTCTAAGAAAGAGCAAGACTATTTTTGTTCTGTGGCTGGGGTGAGGAAATCTGTTTCTCCCCAGTTCTAGCCAATAAGTATTATCTAGACCGTAGGATGATACATCTAGCTGTGTGGCAGAATTATTATCAGGGAAAGGTTTAAAAAAAAAAAAACTGGATTATCTGGCCTTGACACAGACCTCCTGTATTAACCCCTCTAGGGGTGGAATCTGGGATGTTGTTTGTAAGGTACCCCTGCCCCATGTGATGCCCACACAACCTGTCTACTCAGCAATATTTAGAAACCTCCAGGTCATTTTGCCTCCAGTGACAAACCCCACTTACGTTTTGAATCATTTCTTTATGGGAAATGATATTTCCCCAACATAATAGTAATGATATTCCAGTGTGGGAGGTTTGTTAGCAAGGGAGAAGATGGAGACAGAACAGGTGAGAGACAGACAGAGAAGCTGAAGAAGGCCATGGTTTTAAAAAAAAAAAAAAAAAAGACAAAAAACACTCAAGCAGGTTGTCACAGCAAGAGGCCAGTGGAGGACCCGGGGATTAATCTCAGCTCACTGCAAGCTCCGCCTCCCGGGTTTACGCCATTCTCCTGCCTCAGCCTTCGAAGTAGCTGGGACTACAGGCGCCACCACCACGCCCGGCTAGTTTTTTTTTGTATTTTTAGTAGAGACGGGGTTTCACCGTGTTAGCCAGGATGGTCTCGATCTCCTGACCTCGTGATCCGCCCATCTCGGCCTCCCAAAGTGCTGGGATTGCAGGCTTCAGCCACCGCGCCCAGCCTATTTTCTTTATCCAATTCCTAAAAATGACCTTTTTTCCTTCTTTGAGACGGGGTCTTACTCTGTAGCCCAGGCTAGAGTACATAGCACAATCATAGCTCACTGCAGCCTTGAACTCCTGGGCTCAAGCAATCCTCCCACCTCAGCCTCCCAAGTACCTGGGACTACAGGCATGCACCACCATGCCTGGCTAATGTTTTTTGCTTTTCGTTTTTGTTTTTTTTGTAGATACAGGGTCTCACTATAATTACCCTGGCTGGTCTCGAACTCCTCGACTCAAGTGATCCTCCTACCTCAGCCTCCCAAGGTGCTGGGATTACAGGTGTGAGTCACTGCATCCAGCCTCTCTGGTTATTCTGAACCTTGAAATGGAAGCAGCAGAGAAACAGAAAACATGGCTTGGCCATTCATAGCAGGTTCCACAGAAGCATGTGGTAAACAGGGAGAGTAAGTGGAACTGTGTTCAAATCCCTGCTGTTCTTACCAGCCCTGTGGCTTGGCCAAGTTCATTTTTCTTGTCTATAAATCACATAAAATAGAGTCATGAGGATTAAACAAGAGGACGTCTGAAAGCACATAGGTGGTGTCTGACGGAAGTGATTTCTCTTCCACTCAGGTCTAAGATGATGCTCCTTCCTCTAGACCCCAGTGAAGTACGACTGTGTGTTTCGTATGTGCTATATTGGAAATGTTTTTTTCAAGTAGCCAGACTTCAGACGATATTAAAACAGATCACAGCAAAACAAAACATTAAGACCCAGCACACAGATTTCTTTACTTTTCTAAACCTAAGATTTAAAAATCGGACAAGTTAAAATTTGCAAATCACTCTGATTCATGACATTGAGTGGAAGACCGTTTATTCCATTTTATCAGCTGTCAGCATTCCGACTATGGGCCTGCCTCGTGTCCCCGCAAACTCGAGTGTAGTGCTTCCAAGATGACGATAAAAGGCATTCACTTGCCATCTTTGTGCTACCTTTCAACTAAAAGCTTAGCAAAGACTACAGCTAACTGCATTACTTACCACACGTGATTACCGACCCGCACTTTTTACACACTATCTCACTCAACCCTCTTAACAACCCTGTAAGTTAGATGCTATTATTTTCCCCATTTTATAAATACGGCAGCTGAGGCTTGCAGGCATTAAATAACCGGCCCAGAGCAAGTAAAAGTAGCACCAGGACTCAAAGCCAGCCCAAAAGCCCCAACTTTTAATCAAAGCGTTCTACTGCCTTGTTTTCCTCTTCGTTCAGTCAACAAAACCCAATTAAATGCCTCTTACATGCTGAACACTGTTTTAAGCAAATTAAAGGATAGAAAGATAAATCAGTCATGGCTTTTTCCTTAAAGGAACTTAAAATATAATGGGAAAAATATAAGAAGAAGAAGAAGAATAGGACAATGACAATTATAGCCAACACATAAAGCATTTATCGTGCCAGGAACTATTCTAAGCACTCTAAATAGCAGTATGTTAAATTTATGTAATCCTCTCCGCAAGCCTGTGAACTACCGATTTTACAGATGCAGGTACCAATGTACCAGTCAGTGTATGTACCGATTTTACAGATAAGCAAACTGAGGCATAGAAAAGCGAAGTAAGTTTCACAAGGGCACACAGCTGAAAACTAGTAGAGTTAGGACTTGAACACAGGTAGTTTCACTCCACTGACTGTGCACTATGTATACATACCAATGATCCAAGGGGAAACATGGTATTTACGCTAGAAAGGCACAAGTACAATTCTGCCACAATTAAAGAAAGAAAGATACTATTCTAGCTGAACAATCTGCAAAGTTCTCGTGGAGGAAGAGACTCTTGACCTGGACCTTGAAGGATGAATTGGGGACTTTCATAGGCCAAGAGAAGGGCATTCTAGACAGAAGCTATGAACAATAGGACCTAAGAGGACAATCACAATGTGGATGGGGAACATAAAACATCAGTGCGGTTACAGCATTAGGCATGCAGAGAGTGGGAAATAGGTAGTAACGGTGGTTAAGGTTAGATTTCTTCTCCCTTTGTTTTGCCTTCTGGGAAAAATAGAACCTGATTCCCTAATCAGCCAAAGTTGAATTAAGTTTTCTGTCCTGATCTCTCTAAAAGAGGCAGGGAACATTCACTTCCTATCTCTTTGGTTCTTCATTCCTGTAGCTGGAGCTGGCAGTATAACAAATAGTTTAAGAGCGCAGATGTGAGAGCCAAGTAGATTGGATTCAAATCTGGTCTCCACCACCTACTAGCTATGTGATATTTGGTAAGTCACACATCCTCCCTGCCTCATTACTCTATAAAATGGGCATGATAAAATACTTTATAGTATTATTCTGATGATTTAAGAAGATGCAACTTGTTAAAGCACCTAATACCTTGCTTGGCGCGTGACTCTCAATAAATATTAGATTCTAGTATTATTATTGTATTTGTCATTAATTTTTCCTTTTTCAGCTCGTTCTCTTCACAAGCCTAAGGTATATTTATACATGCCTGGAAAATACTCAAAATATTTAACAATCAATGTAGCTTAGGCTCTGACCAATCAGACTCTGGCCATGAATGGCATGTATATATACAGTGGTATGCTGGCTGAAATATCAGCCCTGGCAATACAGAAATTTCTGAAAGTGACCATTGAGACAGTAAACACAATGAAGCACCAGCTTATTGGACAAATGCAAACTACACAATGGGGGATAAGAGGAAATGAGAACTAACATGATTATTTTAAACATGGTTATTTTACCTACCAGGCCCTTTGAGAAAATATCCATGGACCCCAAAGGATGCAACAGTATAACTTAATTAGTTTTAAAGATCTATCTGAAAGAGTCCCATGGCAAAGATTGTATAAAACAACAATAACAACAAAATATACTGTAAGTCCAGGAAGGATAGGGAAAGAACATAAAGAACATAATAAATTTTGTTCATTTTTTAGTATTTTTTTAGTAGACTAAAAACTATATTGCAGCAACATGTTTTTAAAAAGACATGAAGAAAGAGACACTTCTCTTGGGAAAAAAATTACCAGCAGAGTTCCCACTGAATTTATTATTCAGCATTGTTACAAGAGAACTAGAAAAGCAATAGAGCCAAATTTGTGGAACTTAAGTTTTTTCAAGTTTTGAAATTTCAGTGAAATTTCAAACCAATAGAAAAAATTAATGTGAGTGAGATGAAAATCGGCAAGTGAACTTCAATGTGAACCAGTATGAAAGACATCTGTTTAAAGAAAATGAACTCAAATATACCTATAAGTTGATGAACTTCAAATTGTGATTAGACACAAAACAAATCCAAGAATCATTATAGACTAAAACGATTTCGAAGACAGCAGTTCAACACCTTTGTCTTGACAAAAAGGCTGAGAAAATATTGGAAAAAATTGGAAAAGTCTTGAAAATGATAAAGGATCATACTACTCTTACATAAAAATCTACCATCTGAATCAAGAATACCATGCACATTTCTGCATCTTATGAAGGACATAGCAGCTCCAAAAAAAAAAGGTTTGGCAGGGCGCGGTGGCTCATGCCTGTAATCCCAGAACTTTGGGAGGCCGAAGCTGGCAAATCATGAGGTCAGGAGATTGAGACCATCCTGGCTAACAAGGTGAAACCCTGTCTCTACTGAAAATACAAAAAATTAGCCCGCAGTGGTGGCGGGGCCTGTAGTCCCAGTTACTCAGGAGGCTGAGGTGGGAGGCGGAGCTTGCAGTGAGCTGAGATCACACCACTGCACTCCAGCCTGGGCGACAAAGCGAGACCCCATCTCAGAAAAATAAATAAATAAAATAATTAATAAATAAATAAAATAATAAATAAATACAAAAATTAGCTGGGCGTGGTGGCAGGCACCTATAATTCCAGCTACTCGGCAGGCTGAGGCAGGAGAATTGCTTGAACCCGGGAGGCAGAGGTTGCAGTGGGCCGAGACTGCGCCACTGTACTCCAGCCTGGGTGACAGAGCAAGACTCCATCTCAAGAAAAAAAGAAGAAAATAAAAAGGTTTAAAGTAGAAAACTTAAAAAGCAACTGTATATAGTTAAAATTTTCTTGTTTCTTAATTTTTGAACCTCAAGTGCAATGACGAGTTAAAAAGAATACTGTTACTACAATGGTTCTAAGTCACTTTTAATTCAATATGTTCTTTAATTCATGGCATTCTATCATCAACATTCTTGTCAAACCCTCTATTTTATTTTTCCCCTTTGTCCTCAGTCTCCTCCCCCACTCTGCTTAACACCTGGTTTATACACCTGGGTTTCTCAAATGTGGCACAATTGACATTTTGGACCAGAACATTCTTTGTTTGGAGGTTGTCCTGTGCAAGGAAGAATGCTTCACAATGCCTCTGGCCTCTACCACCAAGATACCAGTAGTACCTATAGTGAGTGAAAATGTGTCCCTCCCACAAGGTATGTTCAACTCCTAACCCTTCGTTCACATACTATGAACGTGACCTTATTTGGAAATAAGGTCTTTACTAATGTAATTAAGATGCAAGTTAAGATAAGGTCATACTGAACAGGGAGAGAACGCAGCCAATAATCTCTTTGACTTACTGATTTCATTTTCTTTGGATATATACCCAGAAGTGGGATTGTTGGACCATATGGTCGTTCTGTTTTTAATTTTATTGAGGAAACTCCATACTGTTCTCCATAATGGCTGTACTAATTTACATTCCCATTAACAGTGTGCAAGGATTCCCTTTTCTCCATATCCTCACCAACACCTGTTATCTCTTGTTTGTTTGATAATAGCCATCCTAACAGGAATGACGTGGTCGCTCACATGGTTCGGGTTTGCATTTCTCTGATGATTGGTGATATTGAGCACCTTCTCATATACTTGTTGGCCATTTTTATGTCTTCCTTGGAAAAATGTCTATTTTTGCCCATTTTTGAATCAGGTTATTGGTTTTTCTGCTGTTGAATTGTGTGAGTTCCTTACATATTTTAGATATTAACCTCTTATCAGATACATGGTTTGCAAATATTCCCTCTTATTCTGTATGTTGCCTTTTCATTCCTTTGATTCTTATATTGTAGCATTATTCACAATAGCCAAGATGTGGAATCAACTTAAGTGTCCATCGACAGACAAATAGATAAAGAAAATCTGGGGGAAAAAAATACACACACACACACACACACACACACACACACACACACACACGGCTGAATATCATTCACCATAAAAAGAAAGGAAACCCTGCCATTTGCAACAATGTAGATAAATCTGAAGGACAGTATGCTAAATAAAGTAAGCCAGACACAGAAAGACAAATAATCTATGATCTCACTTATATGTGGAATCTAAAAAATCGAACTCATAGACATAGAGAATACAGTGGTGGTTGCCAAGGGCTGAGGGGTGGGGGAAATAGGAAGATGCTGGTCAAAGGCTACAACCTTTCAGTTACAAAATGAACAAGTTCTGGGATCTAATGTACAGCACGGGCAGCAATGGATGTGTCAATTAGGTCGATTGTAATCATCACTACACAATGTACACATACATCAAATCACCACATTTTACACCTTGAATATATAAAGATACACATATAAAAGGTGGGGGGAAAACATGAGGTCATACTGGAATAGAATGGGCCCTTAATGCAATATGACCAGCATCCTTGTAACAAGAGGAGGAGACACAGAAGTAACACAGAGAAAATGCCACTGTGCGAAGACATAGACGCATGCAGGGAATACAGCTGTGTGGCAATGGAGGCAGACACTGGAGTAAAGCAGCTGCAAGCCGAGGAATGCCAAAGATTCCCAGCGACATCCCAGACCCTAGGAGAGAGGGCAGAGCCCTGCGACAACTCTGACTTCCAACTTCCAGCCTCCAAAATTGTGAGAGAATAGATGGTTTTAAGTCACCCAGTTTATAGTAGTTCATTACAGCACCCCTAGGAAATTAATACAAACATCCCCAGTTGCAACAACCAAAAAGCCTTCGGATATTGTCTAATGTCTTCTGGGGGGCAAAATTGCCATCTGCTGAGAACCACCGGTGTAAGGGACATGTCAGCTAATTTCTTTTATATTTTTAGGAACAGAATTTCTAGAGCAAGGATATGTTGATTTTTAATTCTTGCCTATCTGATTGGTATAGTAGAGTAACTTTAAATCTTAATTCGTACATATCTTCATATACTTGGTAGAATTTGGACTTCCTCATCCATACATTTCCAATTCATAAGCTTTGTCTACATTTCCATTAGATATTCTGCCTTTTGCTTCTGGGTTTTCAAGAGTTCCCTGAATATTCTTGGAAGTCATCTTTTATGAGTTTCATATATTGCAAATATCTTCTGGCTTTTCCCTCAATTGTTGACTCTATCAATTTTTCACCATAAGGTTTAGGTTTAAGAGTACCAGATAAGAGGCACTTTCTATTCCAAAGATATTTATCAACATTTAATTCCATTAGCTTTAAAATGTTCTACCTGTGATTTTTAATTTTCTGTAGTTTACTTTTGTGTATAGTAATTGTTGGAGTTAAACTTTGTGTATAGTAATTGTGTGTAGTAACTGTTGAAATTAAGCTTTATTTTTCTTTGCATAGGGAGCAGATTTTCTCAGTACCATCAGCGAAGCAATCGATCACATCTCATTGCTTTGTGGTGCTGCCTTTCTCCTAGATCAGGGTCCCATATACACAATTCTCTTCCTGTGTTCTTGACTGTTTTTACTGATTTTACTGTCTATTAATGTTTCATACCACATTGTTTTATTGCTATTAGTTTGGTCTGTATCTTCATATCTGATAAAATATGTTTCTCCTCCTTGCACATCTTTATTTCAAAATCAACTTAGCAATTCATAACTGACTTAGTATTCTGACATATAAATTTAGAATAAGCTATTTGTGTTCTCAAAGTTCTTCTGGGATTTTAAGTTGGAATTGCATTTAATTTGTAGATTGATTTGTGGAAAAGTGACAAACTTCCAATGTTAAGGCAGTCAACCATGAATATGGTCTTTTTCCAATTATTCAGATCTTCTTGACACCCTTCATTGAAATTTAAAAGGCCAAGTAAAATTTAAAAGGCAGGCTGAGCATGGTGGACCTACCATGGGCTCATGCCCATAATCCCAGCACTTTGGGGGGTTGAGGCAGGCAGATCACTTGAGGCCAGGAGTTTGACAGCAGCCTGGCCAATATAGCAAAACTTTGTCTCCACTAAAAATACAAAAAATTAGCTGGGCTTGGTAGTCCATGCCTGTAATCCCAGCTACTCGGGAGGCTGAGGCACAAGAATTGCTTGAAGCCAGGAGGCAGAGCGAGATCGTGCCACTACATTGCAGCCTAGGGAACAGAGCAAGACTCTCAAAGAAAAAAATAGAATTGAAAAGGCACTACCTAAGTAACCAAAAAAAAATGTGATTAAGAATACATTCCTATAAAATAATTTTTACTTGTCTAGTAAACTAACAACACTCATTATCTCCAAGGAATAGTAATGTCTGGGCCTAAAAATAAGTTAGGATGATCATCCAATAGTTAGTTAAAAGAAACTGATGGTGTGGTTGAGTACATGCTCTCTGAGGTTAGTGTCATGGACGGAAATCTCACCATCTGATATCATGCCCTCTGTTGTCAGTTGGCATTGTGGATTTCATATACAAGGATTTTGTGATCTGATTCAGTCAGACAAATATTATGCAAATGGAAGACTGCTCCAAGACCCTGGTCTCTCAAACCGTATTCCCCTAAAGAAAGCGAGTTTGTGTAACTCTGGAAATAGGGATGCAAAAGAATTTGCTTCTTCCAAAGAAAGAATAAATGTCACCCATTTATTGAAGGGAGGAGAAAGGGGGCATTAAATGGGAGCCCTTCTCTGGTAAACATCTGTTCATTCTGTAGCTAATGTAGGGGAAGGAGAACTCACTTTCTGAAATGTTGTTTGGAATCCCAGAAGATACTGTGTAGTGGCAGAGATACATCCTTCTCTCCCTTCTCTCTACCCAATCCAGTCTCAATATCATAAAACGCGCATAGTACTTTCTTCGAAGGCTTCCTGACAGTTATTTGTGCTACTGACCAATATTTCCCCTATGCTGTCAACCCACCATGTACTTTTGTGCCTTTGCTTCCATCTGTCTGGAAGGCTCTTCCCTCCCACTCCACCTCCTACCAACCAGGCAAACTCCTATTTACTTATCAAGGCCCAGCTCAAATGCTATCTCCTCTCTGTAGCTTTTCCTCATCTTCTCATCCTCACAGACAGAATTAATCGATCCTTTATTTATGCTTCCACAGAAGTTTATGTATTTCCCCATTCATCTCACTGGATTTTCATTAATTGTTTAAATTAATTAATATATGTAATATCCTTAAAATAGTGTTGGGTTCATGTAGCCATTATATAAGCATTAGATACTGTTAGCATTGTTAATATTATCATTATAATATTCTGTATATATGATCCTCCTGCTAGCACTTGGAGTTTCTCAAGGGCTGGGACTATGTCTCACACATTTTCATTTCCCCAGTGCCTGGCACAGGATGTGGCATACAACAGGAACTTGAAGCTGTTCATTCTAGGCTGAACACTCGCTCATGCCTGTAATCCCAACACTTTGGGAAGCTGAGGAGGGTGGATTGCTTGAGCCCAGGAGTTCAAGACCAGCCTGGGCAACATGCTGAGACCCCATCTCTACAAAAGACACAAAACTTATCTGGGCATGGTGGCACATACTTATAATCACAGCTACATGGGATGCTGAGACAGGAGGATCACTTTAGCCTGGAAGGCAGAGGTTGCAGTGAGTTGCTCAGGCTGAAGTGCAGTGAGCCACTGCGCTCTAGCCTAGGTAACAGAGCAAGACCCAGTTTCAAAAGAAGGAAGGAAGTGGGGGAGTAGGGAAGTGAGGGAGGGAGGGAGTGAAGAAGGGAGGGAGGGACGGAGGGAGGGACGGAGGGAGGGATGGAGGGAGGGAGGGAGGAAGGAAGGAAGGAGAGAGAGAAAGAGAGAAAGAAAAAATCATTCATTGAATTAAGTTCCCTCAAGGCAGTGAGAATTATTGACCTTTCCAAGCTTATTCGTTTGAGCTAAATCTTTGACTGCTCTACCCCTCAACTGCTGTGGTCATTTGGGTGTTGTAGCCATTGCTAGTGAAAACATCTGGAACAACTGATACACACCCAATCTAAGGTGTACGAGGAAAGCACGCCAAACACCCTAACAGAACTCATCTTCGGTGGAAAAAGAAACTGTCTATTTTCTACTGGTTTGCTGCCAGCAAGTCTGAAAAGTCTTTGCCACTAAAATGCAATAAAGTTTGGTGGCTTTATTTCTAGCAGGTAGATAGTTAGATATTCATGGCTACTTCAATTTTCCCCAAAATCAATTGTGCTTGAGGCAATGAAAGAGGAAATGAATCACATGTACTAAACCAATATCCCCCAGTGACTTTTTTTTAATTTGGGAAGAATTAAATCTCTCTTCCCAAAACCAGGCATGTTTATAACCTAAGATGTCAATATATCATGCTTTCGACTGAGTCCATTTTCTGCTGAAATGAATGTATTGCCCTTCTTTCTCAATTCAGCTCTGTGGAACTAGTCTTGATAAGTTGCTTTAGAAGAAAGAATATGTTTTAGACATAATACAAAATATATTTAAATAAATTAGAATACAAATCATATTCTAGAATACAAATCATATTTAAATAAATTAAAAACCTGAGCCAGCGTTCCAATCAGAAATGGAGTCTTACAGCTACCCAAAGGGCAGAGTGCCGATCTTGATACTTGTCAATGAAGTTGCACATATGCATTTTCATCCACCCTAAAAATAATCTGTTTTACTTCCTAATTGTGTCAGGAAGAAAGGGGAGCTATGGAGTGGTACAAGGTACCTGCTTTAACTTCAGAAACAGGTACTTTCCCAGCCATACTGGGCTCCCACTGCCTACTCAAGGAGCATTTCTAGGCGCTACATTAACCTACGTGTTTCCCAACAAGCGAGTGCACCCAGAGACTACCAGGAAAACCTAGGACACGAGAGTAAAAGGAAGCTTGATCCTCTCAGTTCTAGCTCTTGTTCCAATGCAGAAGCCAAATTGTTGTCAATGAGAACTTCATCAGCCCCACTGTGCCCCGTAGGATCTCATCTTTTGTGAGCAGGAAGTCACTCAAGAAACTTGCATAATGTCAGTTGGCATTGGGGATTTCATATATAAAGATTCTATGATCTGATTCAGTCAGACAAATATTATGTAAATGGAAGACTGCACTAGGATTATTACTTCAACCTATACCAGACTTTTATTGCCCCAAAAATATTGAAGACTGTTAAGAAACATCCCCAACACATAGACATCAGAATTTATTCAAATGATCAAGAGGCTAAAGCTATCTCTGAGTATCCATTGAATTGATTCTACTTGAACTTTGGATTTAAAGTTTTCCAGCCTTTTTAGGTCCCTTCTCTACTACCCAGTGTCACTCTGTCCATTCAAGTTAAATGAAAGCTGTAGGGCATAGCCATCAGGAATGGGAAATATCACCGCTCTCTCTCCCTGAAGCTCACTCTGTTTCTACCCTTTGGAAAGATGCATAGTTCAAGGAATATATACATACACGAGTATTTCTGACTCACTAGATTGAAACCCTTCTACTATGATTACAGTTACAGAGGTAAAGCCCTAAAACTGAGTCAATTGGTTTTCACAAGAGTCTTTATAAGGCTTGTCAAAGACTGATGATCAGAAACAAGTGGACTTTGAGAGATGTGACATAAGCAGAATAGCCTGGGGGTTCTGGAGACAGTGTGGGCTGTGAGTGAGGGGTGGCTATTCACTTGACTTCTGTAAAGAACCTGACAACAATCTGGTACCCTGAGCACTGGTATTTTGGGGAGTATGAGGAGACAGATAACACCCTTGGAATGGACAAGAGTGGGTCCACAGTGAGCACCGGCAGGATGGAGAGTGGCAAGGCTTTTTCAAGCACCTTTGCATGTGTGATCAGTAGATGGGGCTGGTTCTATCAGTTGGTTATGGCATTTGACGGGCTAGCTTTTATGCATAAGTGAGACTTACCTAGGATTCACAGAAATATCTGTAGGAACACGTTAAGAGACTAAGTTAATGTCAGGAAAGGTTTCAAAAATTATTTTGGGCTGGGCACTGTGGCTTACATCTGTAATCCCAAAGCTTTGGGAGACCAAGGCAGGAGGATCACTTGAAGCCCGGAGTTTGAGACCAGCATGGGCGACATAGCAAGCAAACTTTCTCTACCAAAAAAAAAAAAAAAAAAACATTAATTAGCTAGGTGTCGGTTTTTAGTATGCCATGACTACAGGCAGATGGCACATGCCTGTAGTCCTAACTACTTGGAGGCTGAGGTGGGAGGATCACTTGAGCCAGGAATTCAAGGCTGCAGTAAATTATGACTGTACCACTTGATTCCAGCCTGGGTAATAGAGTAAGACTTAGTCTCAAAAAAATTATTTTGATTTGGGAATAATATAAATGTATATATTAATTATAAGTAATTATAATTATAAATTATATTATACATTATATATATAATGCAAATATAAATATGAGCAGTTTGGTCATTGAATGATAAGACCAGGAAACATTAGCGCACACGTAAATTTTAGGCATTCTTTGGCAGTTTTTACCCATAAGGATAACAGAGGGCATCCTTTTCCACACTTAGCAAGGATTTAGCCAGTTCAGGGATCTGGCCAGAGAATTTGCCAGCTCTACATATCACAAATATGTCCCCAAATATCTTTATTACCATGTGCACTTAGCCCCATATCACATGATATGATTATCTGATTATATGTCAGAACTTCTCAATACTGAAACAACTCATGATTTCAGAGTAGACACTTAAATTATTCCCAACTGTAATTAATCATGTGACAGACTAAAAGATGAGGCAATAATTCATTAATTCTATTTGAAGTGATGTCTTGGGGATTCTTTGGCACCAAGAGCAGATCTATCCTATCTCAATCTATCACAGCTAAAAGGTAATATGTCATGGGATTGTTTGCAGGGCTTAAATAATTCAAAAGGACAAGTCTCTTGGGACATGATGGAAGAATTAAGTTTAACTTTATTTTAAAGCAAGTCATAAAATCTACTTTTGGATCTGCCAAGGTAGATGAAAAATCCATTTAAAATCTAACAACCAATCCAATAGTTTTTACAGCTAACAAGTTGATCTAACTCTGACAGCCCCTACCAAAAAACAAAATCCTAGCTATTTACTTTTGGGACGAAAGGTAAGTCAGAATAAGGGAAACTAGAATCAGGGAGACAAGAGAAATGGTTGTTTCTTTAATCACATGGGGTGATAAGGATGAACTAAATCCATTGACCAGAATTCAGTTCAAGGGGCTGGTATCAGCAACACTTCTTAAAAATAATAATAATAATGTCCTATCTTTACATTTAACTGGTTGTTCCACTGTAGCATGTTTCATTGGTGTGATATAATGTTGTGAATTCACCTAACTTTCAGTGTTCGAGATACATTTCTCTCTTGATTGTAAACTCCCTTGTTTACTAAGTCTCAGAGAAGAAAGAAATGGATCTCATTAGATAGAAATTTACGGTCCTTTTGTGAAAAATACTCTTTGAATTCAAGTTCAAAGTATCTGTTCCTAAGACACCAATAAGGACAATAGTAGTGCCCATAACAGGGTAAAGTAGTTGAAAATGAATCGGGAAAATAAAAAGAGTATGAGTGGAAGAGGAAGGAGGGTTTTGTTTTAGCTACGCTGTGGGTGAGAGTTACAAAGATAACTACAAGCAACTAGAGATATATGAATAGAGGTTGAGAAAGAGACTGGTAACAAAAGTCTCAATTTGAAAGTCCTCAGCACAGAGCCTAGTTGAAACCATAGGAATAGATCAGATTTCCTTTCCAGGGGTGATAGAATAGAGAAAAACACCATCAAAGGCTATCAATGGTGCCTTGGGAAATGCAGAGAGAAAGTGGAAGAAAGCAGTGACATAGTGTCATTGATGCTGATGACGTAAAGACACTGTTACTCATGACAGAAGAAGGCTATGCATTCATGTACTTAGTTTTTAAGGGCCAAGGAATCTACTTAGATTGGCACCAGTCCCTGAGGAGTGCATAGGAATGGAGTCCCAGAATACTCACGGTCAGAAGTTAATAAAGTGTGAGAAAAATATTTTGAGACAGATAGGAACAAAGCTGAGCCAAAAATATAAAATAAAATAAACAGGAAAAGCTGGGGAGAGAAAAGAACAAATCAAAGTCTAAAGTCACAGGGAAAGGTCATATGAGAAGTAAAGATGACCCTTTGAACAAAATCACAGATCCTAGGCAGATTGGGGGCATGACCACTGGCACCAAACACCATTTGGGGGTGTCAGTGAGAGCTGCAGAGATGTTTTACACTCCAGAGTAGACAGCCCTTGTTTGAACACACTTCTGAACGCTTCACAACACAGCAAACATAGTGGTTAAGAGCAGCAGCTATAGCATCAGATGCACTTTGAGTCCTGCGTCTGTCACTTACACCTTTGGACTAATTACCTCTTCGGAGTTTCCATTTCTTCATCTATAAAATGGAGAGGATAATAGTGTCTATCATAGCATTTTAGTAAGAATTTGCTGAGATAAGTTGTGGGAAGCAGTTAGCACTGTTCCTAGCTCATAACAAATGCTCAATAAAGCTATAAAACAGCCTAAACCTTACTTACTACACTTCCCCATATGGAGAACCAAATTTCTCAAGTCAGTTTGGGAGAAACTCTTGTAAATAAAGCTCTGTGATGTGCTGAGCCATACTTTCATTTCCCCATACTCATGAAGTGGGGCACGCATCCACTAAGCCCTTCCAGGCTGAGGACAGCGTATTTTGCCTGAGCTCACCCTAATAAGCAAAGAACTGCCTGTGTCCTTTGATCTGGCAGGCGAGTGCTATAGTGGAAAACCTCGTGATAAGTAGGCACAGAATAAGTTGTAAGTGTTCCCAAAGAGGTCATTACTGCCTTCCACAAAGTTTGAAGGTCTACATGAAAATCAGACGTGTCCATCTCCATCTCCAATCCCTTAGAGGTGAGGAAAGTGAGGCTCGAAAGATAAGGCCATTTGTCACATAGATGGGAAATAATGGGGCTGGGATTTAAACTCATATTGTTCTGGCTTCTAACCCTAAGCCCTTTCCAGGCAACCTTTAATATCATCGTTGCTGGCCGTAGAAGACAACTTTAAACTTTGAAAACAGCTCTTCCTGGCCTTCAGAAGCAAAGCAACTTCCCATGCATGGAGGTACAATAGTCCTTCCTATGTCTACACCTCCAAGTCAAGCTTTCTCTCCCACCCTCAGCCCTCATTCTGACAGAGATGCAGAATCATGCACTTGAGCTGGGAGGTTTTAGCAGCACTTAAGGCAACAGAGGAGAAGCCAGGGTGACAATAAGATCTCCAAATTCCTTGACCTTAAATCCTTTGACTTTACCAGTCTATCTATCCACAGGCCATGGACTTACAAATAATTAAAAAATGGGCTGCTGTGCCTGATCTTAAGTCCTAATGTGACCTTGGGACATAGCTTGTGCCTTATCCCAAGAATTCAAAGGCAGGTGGTAGAAGATACAGTGGAGGTAGAAAAGAGTCAGTTTCTTGTGGAACTATTGAGAAATTTCTGAGACATAAGGATTTTTGCTTTGGTCATGTATTCAATTGATCAGACTTATCAAAAAGAGAAAAGAGATCCTCCTAGAAGGAGAGGGGTTTGTTTCACTAGAAGAGCAGGTTTATGTTTTCCTGAAAATTGGTGTCATGGTACACATAAAGCTGGTACAATCTGAATCAGGTTGATGGACTGTATCAATGTCAATTTCCTGGTTGTGATATTATATGGTAGCTATGCAAGATGTTATTGTTGGCGGGAAATGGGGAAAGGGGATATAGGATCTCTGTCTTATGTCTTACAACAGCGTGTAAATGTGTAATTATTTCAAAAGAGAAAGGTTTTTTT